>NC_052055.2:83522454-83822454 GCF_903992535.2 Arvicola amphibius
GAAATGAGAGAGAAGGAAGCAAGCTTCAGGGGCCAGCCACCCAGCCACCTAGCTATTCAGCCAGACGTGGAATAGGAAGGAAAGAAAAGGTGTACAGAAACAGAGAAAGATAAAAAGCCCAAGACCAAAAATAGATGGGGTAATTTAAGAAAAACTGGCAAAAAAACAAACCAAGCTAAGAGCGGACATTCACAACTAAGAGTAAACCTCCACGTGTGATTTATTTGGGAGCTGGATGGCAGGCTCCCCAGAAGAGCCCCAAAGAGTATAATACTAGCTAGGTAGAGGTGGTGCACACCTTTAATCACAGCACTTGGGAGGCAAAGGCAGATCTCTGTGAGTTTGAAGTCAGCCTGGTCTACAAGAGCTAGTTCCAGGACAGGCTCCAAAACTACAGCAAAACACTGTCTTGAAAAAAATAATTTTTTAAAAAGAATATAATACCACCACCAATAATTTAATTTATAAGTCAGTATTAGAATATTGATATTTATCCCTTTCACATGTATGATTACCAAACATTTTCTGCTGTTGTGCATGCAGTCTATTTCCTCTGGTACTTTTTCCCTTTGATGCTCAGAGCTTTTTAATAGAATGCAATCCCTCTGTCAATTATTACAATCATTTCCTGAGTTATTGGGATCTGTTTTGAAACACCCTTGCCTATGTCTAGATATTGAAATATTTCACTTATATTTTCCTCTATTCACTTCAGTTTCTTGCCTTATGTTGAGATCTTTGATAAAATATTGAATTGATTTTTTTTCAGGGTGATGGATAAGGATCCTTTTAATTCTTCTACATGTAGACATCTGAGTTTCCCAGGACCATTTGATAAAGAGGCAATATAGTTTCTAATGTCTGATTTTGATAACTTTGCCATTAATCAAATGGATGATTTATTGGTGAGAAAAGGGTTTTGAAATAATCCACTATTACTATATTATATATGGAATCTAATCTAATCTACTATTATTTCTTTTATGAAATCAGATGTACAATGACCCATTCTGCATTCATTTGCCATATTTATATCATCTTCATGGATTTTTCTCCCTTTAGAAATATATTGTCATGGTCTTTCTCTCTATTGTGTGGTTGTGGCTAGAGTTTTACTTTATCAGGTATAAGTATGGCTACCTTTCTTGGCCTAGCTTCTATTTGTTTGGATCCTTGAGTTCTTGTCATTCATACTCAGCCTGGATGTATATTTATCACTAAGGTGCATTTATTTTAGACAATACTTGCATCTTGTGTGTTTTTATTATCTTTTAGCTCAATCAGCCATTCTGCTTTCTTAGAATGTACAATTAGGGTCATTGCCACTTGGGTTAATTATTGAGGTGGACTTGCTGATTTATTGTGATAAACATTATCAGTTATTTCCTAGTTAACCTTTATTCAACTATTTCTCTCACAAAACTAATTCTTTCCAGCGATTTCCTTGATGGAGACTTTACCCTTTATTTATGTGTAGGAGTCTACAAACTACCTTTTACAACACTAGATTTGTGGCCGTGAATTGGTATAGTTTGTTTTTCTCCTGAAATGTGTTTATTTCTCAGGGAATTTTAAGTGATGGCATTGCAATCTTGGCAATCAGTTATTTACACCCATGGTTTGAAATCTATCATTCTATGATTCCTGAATTTTAGGGTTTCTTGATGCTGGCGTTTTATTCTTGTGTGTCTTCTTTTGTATGTAGGTTATTGCTTTTTTCCTTTAAACTTTAATATTTTTTTCTTTAGTATTTTGTTTTGGGAACTTGATAATCATGCAGAGTGTGGAGGTTATTCTCTGGTCATGTCTATTTGGGGTTCAAAATATCCACTCAGATTAGATCTCCTTTGAGCAGCCCAGAACTGGGATTGTTTCTAATTTCATAAATGGAATTCCTATGCCTTTAGTTTTTATCTCTCTCCTCCTATCCCGTAGATCACTTGGGTTCGGTCTCTAGATCATGACTCAGAGTTTCTGAATTATGTGGACTGGCATCTTCAAAAATACTTATATCTCAACAACATAGTGTTTTCATAGTTGTTATTTTCATTCCTGGTATCTTATGCTTGACATAGGCTTTTAGTGATGACTTCTACAAGAGTTTTGATTTAATGAGTTGACTTTTTGGTTTCCAACCTTTCCAGTTTTTGTTGCTCTCCAAGGTCTTAATTTCCCAGATTTATCACTAATTCATATTGCTGACTTTCAGTTTTAAAAGCAATTTCAAGATTTTCAATTTAATCCTTCATTCAAGTAGTATCCTTAGGATAAAACTGTAGGAAAACCAATTTAACTTCAACTACAGAAAAGCAGTTAAAAATTAATCTTGTTAAAGGGGACAGTTACTCCTCCTCTTTATTATCTGCAATACCTCATTGCACCAAATACTCGCTCGCAATAACATAAAAAGGGAAAGCGACATTTGACAAGTGACAAATGTAGAAAAGTCACACCAAATCAATGTAATTACAGGCTTAATGTAGTAACAACTAACGCTTCCAATACTACATTCTATAAACCTAGCATGAAATACAAGGACCTCTTATTTTTCCATTGTTTGACTTTGGGGGACTGTAAAGGCACAGGAGCTTCATGTTAAGACACAAAACGTGATGTCCTGCTTTGGGAAATAGAAACAGGTAGGGATTATAAATTTATTCTCAGTCTGGGAGATGCAGCTTCTCTGAGTTTCATTTCAGGGTGGGCCTGAAGTGAAATACAACCACTATAGTGAAAGACTTGGCACAGGTCACAGGCATGTTCATGCCAGCCTTTACTAAGTAGTGCTGTATGGCAGAATGACATTAGACTTTTCATGATATCTTCCAGAAATGTTTCAAATAAAAAAAACAAATAAATAAAAATACATGAGCAGTGGCTGTAGGTTCTCCTTTTAGATCCATAATTTTACTAACCCTGGGCTATTAACTAGATTTCCTGAACTTGGCATGATTTTCTTCTGTTGGGCAGGTCTTATGTCCAATCAGAGAAGTGTTGGTTACTGTCAAGTTATGTATGTTAATATTGCAACCTTAGGAATATTGCTTCATGCTGGTCATTGTTGTTCATAGTTATTATCACTGGGTAGGATTTTCAGTTGTTTGAAAAAATAGCCATCAGTTTGAAAAGGAGCAAGGAAGTTTCTATGAGTAACTTTGGTGGGAGGAAGGGGAATGGGAGATAATGCAATGAATTATAGTCCAAAATAACCCCAGAAATTTAAAACACCAAGAACAGTGTACTTGGGTCCCAGTTGAAAAGCTTAGTAACATTTAACAATACACATATATGTATGGAGAAATTTTGCAGATGCTTTTAAAGGTAAGTCTTTAAATTTGTTTGTAAAGTGTGTATAAATGCAGAAAAAAAAAACTTTTGAAAAGGACAGTTCTTGTTGGTTGCCCTGGCATGTTCATCTGAAACAGGCCTGGCCTACTCTCCAGAAAAAACATAATTGGAGATGGTCTCTGACACTCATAGTCTCACTGAGACCCATTCCTTGGTTCCAACCAATGTAGATGTCTGCCAGACTTGACTCTGCATCATACCCACAAAGGCAGTCTGAATACACAGGTGAATCAAGGGAGTCCTGACACAAGATGCTTTTCCAGCAGTCATTCTGTACAACCTAATCATTTGTGCCTCTGCTCAGAAGACAGACAGCAAGTGTTTCCAGTGGCAGGCACTTGAAAGCCAAGTGTTCTCTCAACTAAAAGGATTTGTGGTAACACAGAGAAATAATATTCCCACAGTTTGCCAGACTAGAAAAAGTAAGTTGCTTGTTTTTCTACTTACATATAAGACAATCGATTGACCTACTAGAAAACCTGTTTTCAGGCAAGTAGTTGTTTAAAAGTCCTACTTCACAAATAACTGAAATTTCTCTCACATTATTTGTTGTATAGTTCACATGTTCAATACAACTTTATCTACCTTCAAACAAGGCTTAACACAGTCTCAAATAGAACTTGAACTTCTTCTTTAATTCTCTGGTCTTCTACCTGCCAGACTTTGTTCAGAAATCCAAAATAGATTTTCCCCACTTCTGTATCTGCATTCAAACTACATGAATTATCATTACCACAGTCATATCAGATAAACACGATTCCAGGCAAATTGGGGCATTATTTTACAGCCCTGCCATCTACTCTCCCTCTTGCTCGAACTCTTCTTGTAGCTGCCATGTATAGGATGGGATTAGCATCTTGTTTTCAATGCAGGTGGTGAAATAATCCACATCTTCTCCTCCAGTTCCTAATAGTGCTGCTATCATCAATAGGACTGCATTACACAAATGCTCTCAACTGGATTCATGGCTGCGAGTCTGCTTGCTCTCAGGGACAATCTGTTCACCTTTTCTCCCAGCCATCAGTTGAGTATGTCACAGGAATGTCCCTGCTGGTGGACTGTAGCAGTACCATACCATGCACTGGGGAACCTTAAAAACTACATCTGAGCCTAGTAATTTCTAGAACAGTCTAGATCCCACTGCTAGAGAATTGGGCTTAATGTGGTTCACTTTCTTCAAACTTTTCTGAAACTGATAAGTCGGTTGATAGGCATTCTTTACTCTCACCACAACCTGGAATATTATGAAGATTACCACAGAAAACAGAGTACAAAATTAATTTATAAGACTATCTGATAATTTCAAATAAGGGTTACTGTGTTTGTAGAGCGACATTGAAGGATCAGCTGTCAACCCAACCATAAGCCAGGAGTTCATGTCATGCTATCCGATTTGGTTACATTCAGCAGAAATAAGGAGATAGATTCTAGGGTTAATACTGCCAGAATCACAGCCTCTACAAGAAGCAAAATGTCATACTGATCACAGAATTCTATCACATATCCAGTCTTGTTTGTGTAACCAGCCTCTGCAGTGACTGTACCCATGACAAACAAAAGCAATCTCCCAAAATGTAGAAGAAAAGGGGGAAAGAGTTATAAAAGATGAGGTATATGGAATAATTTCTAGGTCCTTTAAAAATAAGTGTCTGTCACATGGAGACACGTGAGAGAATCAATCAACCCTGGAGACTCTCATCTTTCCCACCATTTTGGCTGTGCATGAACTGGAGTGATGTCAGGTACTGATCATAGCTTTCCTCAGTTGAGCAACTTCCTTTCTGCATGAGTGAAGAGGCTCTGCGGGCCTCAAGTGGCTTGTGGGATGTAGTCTGGCCAGGTTCTCCACATATTTTCTAAGTAAAAATAAATAAATAAATAGCTATATATCAAGTATAAATACCTATCCTCCTTTGGTCCCCTCCCATGCCTCTCAGGTCTCAAGTTGACAACTAGTTGTTTTGCTGATACTGGCCATTCTGACTGGGGTGAGGTGGACTTTGAAAGTTAGGACTATGAACGTATTTGGAGGTATTTCTGAGTTATTTTTGAATTTTCTATTAGGAATTCTCTGTTTAGATCCATAGTTCATTCTTAAATTGGGTCATTTGTTTACTTGACTCTGTTTTTGAGGGTTTTTTGTATATATTTTGGATATTAATCCTCTATCAGCTCTATCTGGCACCCTCTCACATTTTAAGGTGTGCTTCTTCACTAAATTGTTGCTTGTTGTTTTCTCTTATTTCATTTCTCTTCTGACCCTCTCTTTTTTTAACTATATAGAAGCTATTTAGTTTCATGAGTTGTCAATTGTTGGCCTACATTCCTTGTCAAATGGAGTCCTATTGGAAAAGCCCTTTCCTACAACTATATGATGGAGGAGGGTCATCGGTCTATGTGTTACTTTCATTGGCTAATAAAGAAACTGCCTTGGCCCTTTAATAGGACAGAAAATTAGGTAGGCAGAGTAGACAGAACAAAGCAGAGTCAGGCAGACGCCTCAGGCAGTCGCCATGCCTCTCCTCTCTGAGATGGACGCAGATTAAGATCTTTCCCGGTAAGCCACTACCTCATGGTGCTACACAGATTATTAAATATGGGTTAAAGCAAGATGTGAGAACTAGCCAATAAGAGGCTGAAACCAGTGGGCCAGACAGTGTTTAAAAGAATACAATTTGTGTGTTGTTATTTTGAGTATAAAGCTAGCCGTGCGGAAGCCAGGCGGGAATGCAGCCCGCAGTTCCTTCTACAACTATATCTTGTACCATGCTGTTTATGTTTTCTTCTGTAATTTTTGGTGTTTCAGGTTTCATATTGAGGTCTTTATTCTACTTGAATATGATTTTTATGTGGGGTAATAGATACGGGTTTAATTTTCCCAGCATCGTTTGATGGCAATATTCTTTTCTTTAGTGTGTGTATGTTTAATGTCTATTTGTTAAATATCTGATGACTATAATTATAATTAGTCATCTTTGCATTTTATATTTTATTTCATGGGGCTATATGTCTGTTTTCATGAAAGTACAATGTTGTTTTTATTACTTTAGCTTTATGATATATTTTAAACTCTGGAGAGATAATCTTTGTAGTGATTGTTTTGGGGGAGGGGGAGATGACATGACTTCAACTATCCAGGTCCTTTCTAGTGCAATATAGATGTTATGATGTTTTTCTTTTTATGGAAAAAATGCTGTTTGTACTTTGAATGACATTGCATTTAATCTGTAAATTGCTTTGGGTATAATGGTAATTTTTGACAATAGTAATGTTACTGATCTATGTACACCATTTTCTAGTGTCTTTTTCAGAGAATTTTAGTTTTCATTGTAGAGTCCTTTAACCATTCTGGTCAGGTTTATTTCAAGATATTTTATTGTCTTTGGTGATACTGCAAATGTGAGTAAGTCCTTGATCTCTTTCTCAGTGTGTAAGGAAAGTTACTGATTTTTATAAATTGATTTTGTACTATGCCACTTTGTTGAAACTGTCAATTGTTTCTAGAAGCTTTCTGCTGGATTTTTTTGGATTTCTTATATATAATATTATATAATCTATATGTGAACATAATTTGTCATCTTTTGTTCCTTTCAGAACTGCAGTTATCTGGTTTTGCAGTTTTCTCCAGGTGGTGATCTCAGCTCTTAGCAGGTGAGACTGAACCTAATGCCTGTCTATCTTAGTTACTTTCCTAGAACTGCTATAACACACTGTGGCCAAGGCTACATAAAAGAGTCTCCTTCATTTGGGTCACTAGATTCAGGACTGATGGAGTTCATGATCATTTTGCTGGAGAGCATGGCAGTAGACAGTCAGGCATTGTGTCAGAATTCTAACTGAAAACTTACTTTCTTATCTGCAAGTGGGAGACAGGGTTAGCTAACTGGGAAAGGCATGAACTCTTGAAATTTCAAAGCTTGCCCCATAGCACATGTCTTCCAATAAGGCCACACATCCTACACCTTTTGAAACAGCTCCATCAACTACTGATGAATTATTCAAACATATGATCCTATGAGGACAATAATCATTCAAACCATTAGCCACCATACCCATCTCTGGATAAAAAAAAAGCTCCTAGTGGAGCTCTGTTGCTTGAACAACTTGACAATCAACATCTAGTTATCCCCTCATCCTTGTCTGCCACATACTCGAGGGTTATGGCATGTTGAGTTAAGGATCCCTGACTTTTGTTGGCTCCTGTTTCTTGTTGTTGTTGTTGTTGTTTTGTTTTTGCTTTTGTTTTTAGAGACAAGGTTTCTCTTTAACTTTGGAGCTATCCTCTTATAGACCAGACTGGCCTCGAGCTCACACCTACCTTTGCCCTCCTCCCCCACCCCCAAGTGCTGGGATTAAAGGTGTGCACCACCACTGCCTGGCTAGATGGCTCCTGGTTTCAAAGCCATCAGTCATCTCAATCTTAAACAGTAGATTATTCTTAAGGTGTTGCTTAAATCCAGCTTCTGCGTCAAAGGCATTGGGTCTTACTCTAAATTACTGCAGTGTATAAAACTGTAGTCCTTCAGGCTATGCATTGGCCTGAGAGACTCATTTTACAAGCAGCATTTGACTACATTTTGCGTATAAACACAGATACAGGGTGACTGTATATTGGTGGGAAGATAAATAATAGTCTGTCTATATAACCCATGAGATGCAGGCTGATTGATGACTTAATTGTAGTAGTAAAAAGCATGTCACCTTATAAAGTAAGGACATTTATTAGTTTCTTCTAAACCTTAATGTTTCCTTGGTTGTAGGTAAATGGTAACTTTGCTCTGTCTTCTGTAAGCATCTGGAAAGCTAATATTTTGAGGGCAAGTTTATTTTGTGGTTATGCAGTTTCAGTAATTGAGGTCACTGGAACGAACTCTCCTGCTAAAAACAGAGCAAAGATATAATAATCACAATAGTTGTCAGCTGCCAAATGCCTAATCTAAGGATTGTATACTCATCAACTTACTGACGCTCCTGCATGTCCCTAGGTCAGGGTCTTTTATTGTCCTCATTTAAAAGAAAAACTGAAATTGAGATTAAAGAGGTTAATAAACTCAGAACTGCACATGCCTCACAAATATGAAGCAACAGACCTCGTTTCTATTATCAAGTTAATTTTGTCTGTAACTCCACATATACGCAAATTGTCACACAAATTCAGGATTTTGAATTTGAGTGCATTTTTGACTGTGCTTAAAAGATAGTCTTGTCAAAAGAAATAAATAGTCTTAGAGCATGTCATAGTGCTTTGTTTTCTATTTGAGACATGTATTGAACCACATGGAATAGACAATGAGTTAATTTTCCTTACTTTTCTATTGCTGGGGAAAATGCCTCAGATAACCATTTTGATAACAAGGTATTCACAGAGAGGGGGTTCTTTACTTTGTTAAATTGGGCCCACTAGATCTGCAGCACTCTATGTAGGCCTGATGCTTCGATGCATTGGGATAATCAAATAAATGTCTTTTAAAAACATATTTTTCCTCTGAGAGAAATGCAGGACAGTTTTAACAATATCTTGATATAAACAGATTATCAACCTGAGAATTTAGGAAGATGTACTAATTCTTCTGTGCCTACAGTGAAACACCATTATTAGTATTGGTTCCAGTGGAGAAGTGATAATTTATTCCCCTTCTTGTATTTCTACACTGTAGTACTCCTCAAATGAATGCCGTTATAGTAATGGTTTTAATAATGTTTTTGAGACAATGAGAACTTCCCCTTCTTGAATGTAGCCTGTTTTTTTCACCTCTTTTTTTTTTTTTTGGTTTTTTTCGAGACAGGGTTTCCCCATAGTTTCTAGAGCCTGTTCTGGAACTAGCTTTTGTAGACCAGGCTGGCCTCGAACTCAGAGATCCGCCTGCCTCTGCCTCCCGAGTGCTGGGATTAAAGGCGTGCGCCACCACTGCCCGGCCTTTTTTCACTTCTGGTTGACATTTATCCCATTGTTATTTAAGCTTGAACTTCTACTGAAAAAAATCAATCAAAATAAAAGAAAGAGTGATCAAGACTAAACTTGAAAGTTTTCAACTACCCTAGCAAAAACCTAAAGTTAAATTAGTAGATTCTCTAATAATTATGAGCATCTGGTCCAAAATAGTTGTACTACTTATATTCATAGATTAATTTTTTTTAAGTAATAGTTTTCAAGTTGGGACTGGAAAGACAGCTCATCAGTCTCGAGCATGTCCTATTCTTTCAAAGGAGCCAAGTTTGATTCCTAGCACTCAAACTCTATGACTCACAGATACCTATAATTACAGTTCTGGAGGAGTCAGATACCTCTGGCCTCTATAGATACCTGCATTCACATGCATATACCCATATAAAGACATGTAGTTTAAAAATAAAAATAAATGGGCTGGAGAGATGGCTCAGAGGTTAAGAGCACTGACTGCTCTTCCAGAGGTCCTGAGTTCAATTCCCAGCAACCACATGGTGGCTCACAGCCATCTATAATGAGATCTGGTGCCCTCCTCTGGCATGCAGGCAGACATGGAAAGAATGTTGTATACATAATAAATAAATCTTTAAAAAATAAAAATAAATGTAAGAATATTTTTTAAAAGAACCAGTTACATTAATAAATTTTTTTACATATTTGTTTTATAAATTTTGTTATTTTGGTATATTTTATTTATTTTGCTAACTGGCATTTGATATGTACTCTTCAATAGGATTTATATAATACACATTTGTGTAATAGTGAAATGCCAGAGCATAGAGTGTTCTGGGTAAAGCTCAATCATTAAGCAAGTTTATCTTACTTTAAAGAGTTGTGAATGTCTGAACCAAGGTTCAAGGTAGCTAAGTGGGAACCAAGTGATATGTGATTTCCTTCTGTATGCTGTGGTTCATTAAAAAGCTACTTTGGGCCTATTGCAACTCAGAATAGGGCAAGGTAGAAATTTCAAGCAGAGATAGAGGAGAAAGTAGGTGGAGTCAATGAGATGCCATGTAGCCATGGAGGAGGCAGATACCTACATGCTGGTACTGGTAAACCACAAGCTTGGTGGTAAAATACAAAATAATAGAAATGGGTTAATTTAAGATGTAAAAGCTAGCTAGAAATACGCTTAAGGTACTGGCCAAACAATATTGCAATTAATAGAGTTTCTGTGTGATTATTTCAGGTCTGGACAACCAGGAAATGAATGAACAGTCTACAACTAACTGTACCCCTGCTTTTGAGGTTCCATTAAGTAGCCTCATAAATATCTAGAAATTACTTCTAATTTCTGTTTTCAAAAACATATATTGCCTTGGTTCCTGCCCAACTAAAATAGTTATGACTTCATGCAGGATGGATGTTTCAGTCCTTTCCTGATGCTATAACAAAATCCTTTAGGTAGGGTGAATGAGCAGCTCTGTATTTCTACACTATGAGTTAATAAAATAAAAAGAGATAAATTAGGAGATGTCAGCTACATGAGGCCTTGTGCTAATAAACTTGGAGTGGTTTTAATGTCCTTCACAGAAACACAAAATTACAATGCTATGGGAAACTCATTCAGCCAATAACCCTTAAGATACCAACTCACTTGGGCATGGTCTCTAATACTATAAATGCAGATGTAAAGCTTGTGTTCTCTCTCTCTCTCTCTCAACTGCTGGATTCTGTTCCTGTCCCCGACTTGTGCAGAAGTCTGTGATCTCTGATTTTGCCCCCAATAAAGAACACTTTATTATACTCAATTCTGAGCTAGTGTAGGACTACTTTATAGCACCCATCTACATAACACCCAATGTGAATCCCAACTCCATACCTGATGGGACCAGCCCAAAAGTTCCACAGCCTTTTGGTATTTTGTCAAAACCCCACTAATGCAGAGTACCATGCAGCAATGTGGTAATTTCCCAGGTTTCCACATGTTCCCCCACATCCTGACACTTTCCCTGCCATGTGGTAATTTGTCAGCTTCTGGTTTATATCCCTGGATCCACACAAGCTCTGGGTTCCTTGATATTCTGACAATCAAGAAACTTCTTTCCATGTATGAAATCAATTTAATTGCTCTGAATTTGTGAAGCAAAGCATATTTGTCAGTATTTAAGCATGCACCAACATGGAACAGAGCAGGACTGTCAAGCCACTGCCAGTAATGTCTCTCTGCCATGCAACAGCAACCATGACATCGTCTGGCCAAAAAAGATTATTACACCTACAACAATTTACTGAAATCTCATAATGAATGTAAGTTTATTTGATTAATAAGTAATCAATAAATTTGAAAGTTATTTAATGTCAGACAATATCACCAATGAGGAATTTGATAACCTATTTGAATACACCATAGATGATGTTCTACAAGGCTTGTACGGTTTTTATGATATATCCATTTATTTGATATTGGGAATTAGCTGTGTTTTACATAATATATCCTTAAGAAAATGGTTTGATAACAGAGCCAAGTGTGAGGCAATTTAGAAATGATACAATCTTTACAGATTATTAATGAACAGTTGGCTGACAGGATTAATACCATCAAAAATCCAAAGTTAGCTGAAAAAGTTTATACAATTGAAAAGGATAACATTAATTTGACAGACAAAATTCAATCCATGTCAAGGAGTTCTAAATAATTATCTAAAAGAATTCATACTGTTGAATTTGATACTCAAAATCTGTTAACAACTTATGATAAGATAAAAGATAAAGTATCTCTTCAGAAAAGTAATCTGCACACCATCTAAATAATATCCAAGGATGAAAAGTTATCCTTAATGGAAAAAATTCATACTTTGAAATCATATGTGTGATGTGGGAGAATTATCTGTATTCTGTGAATCATGTTTTAAATAAACACTGATTGGCCAGGCGGGAAGTATAGGCAGGTCAACCAGACAGGAAGTAGAGGCTGGGCAAGGAGAGCAGTAGAGTGCTGGGAAGGAAGAAGCCCATTCCTCCCCAGTTCTGCCCAGATCACAGAAGCAAGATGTGGTCTGCCTTTCTTTCTCATGTTCTCTCTCCTTCTGCTCCTCATCAGGACCGTTCACCCACTGAGACGGCGGGACAGAGCTAATGGGAGATCGCCAAGTCCAGTTGGAATGGGACTGATGGAACATCCGACCAAACCAGACTCTCTGATGGTGGCTGATGGTGGAGGCTGACCGAGAGGCCAGGGACAATGGCGATGGGCTTGGTCTCTGCGACAAGGACGGGCTCTGTGTGAGCCTTGTCAGTTTGGTTGCTCACCTTCCTGGACCTGGGGGGAGTTGGGAGGACCTTGGACTTAACATAGTGTGGGGAACCCTGATGGCTCTTTGGCCTGGAGAGGGAGGGAGTGGGGATATGGATGGAGGGGAGGGGAAGGAAGGGGGAGAAGGAAGGGAGGAGATGGAAATTTTTAATAATAATAAAAAACAAAAACAACAAAACAACAAAAAAGATGTGGTCTGCCCCACTGAGAAAGGTACCAAGCCATGTGGCAAATATAGATAAGAATTATGGGTTAATATAATCTACAAGAGCTAATAAGAAGCCTGAGCTAATGGGCCAATCAGTTTATAATTTTATAATTCTATAATGATGCAAATAAATAAGGAAAGGCTGGTTACAAATCAGAAGAATTAAGTAAGGTGGAGCAAAGCCCTTATAATTCTGCTCAAAAAGGAAGAATTATATAGTATTCTCATGGTACTAAGGAACTTTAAAGGGCCTCTTAATATAGTTACTGATTCACAATATGCAGAGTGTTTTTGTATATTGAAACCACTGAATTTAAACCAGATGATACAGAATTGACTTCATTATTCATTCAGTTTTAAGATATTATCAGGAATAGGCTTTGTCCAATATATATAACACACATCAGATTCCATACAGGTCTACCAGGCCTTCTAGCACAAGGAACTGCAGGAATTGATTGATCATTGATAGAAAATGTTCTGAAGGCCTCAGAATTTCATAAAAATCATATCAATAACAAAGATTTAAAGAAAGAATTTTCCATTACATGACACCAAGTTGAAGAGATTATAAAGATGCCCTACTTGCTCTTTCTATGACCAAACACTGATATCTGCAGGGAGTAACCTAAAGGGTACTCAAAGGATTAAATCTGTCAGATAGATGTATTCCATTTTGCAGATTTTGGAAAATTAAAATATGTATACTGCACCATTGACACTTCTTCAGGTTTTCATTATTAATATATATTTACTAATTATACATTACATTTTTAAATGAGGTATACAAACACAATACCTTAATCAAGTGCAGAAATATATTTATAAACAGTATAACAAAACTGACCTTAAATTTGTATCAATAAACCAAGATCCATACCAATGCAAAGCTGTATAGCATATCCCCCTTTAATTGTATACAAACATTTATAAACAGTATTTGGGAATATGGGCATAGTTTTTTCCAAACTGCTTCCTGCTGTTTATTGGGCAAAATAATTTTTAAAGGGGTGTTAAGGTGCCCTTTCAGGGGATCTTGGTCCATAAAATCACATTAGTCTGGAAGAATTACACAAGTTCTCATCCTCTGTGGAAACAAAAGAATGTCTTTTCTGAAGCAACATATCCTTAGACCCAAATTTTGTAGACAAAATATCTTTAAAGTATATATGTTGGTAACTTAGCTCCTTCACAGCCAAAAAATTCAAAGAAAACACAATAATATACATAATCCAGACGGTCTTTGTACAGTCCATCTTTATGTGGCTTATTATCTTTGCTTATTACTTTTTTTTACAAGTTTAATATTTATTTTTCATTTTTATTCCTTTATGATTGTCTGTACTCTGCCTTTTTAAAGACTTTGTTTTATTTTTTAAACCATTTACTTAACTTTTTATATTCTTTTTCTTCTCTCTCCCAAGCCTACATAAATTTTTTAAACATACTGTGACCTAATTAGAGCTTTCTTCTATTATTCATAAAATGTATATTGAATGTTTATCATATACCAACTACAGATATAAACTTTGGAGATTAAACAATGATCAAAGAGAAAAATTGAATCATTTACTCATAAAACATAACCAGTACAGAAGATGGTGCAAATTATGATAAACTGGTAAATTATAAATTGTTAAGTAAGCTGATTTGAACTATGTTAAGTGATAAAATGAGCAAGGATACAATTTACACGAGGTGAAAATATTTATAAATTTTAGATAGGAAAGATATAATTAAGAAATTCACATTTGTGTGGGAACATGTTAAAAGAGGTTAATAAAATTATAAATATTTGTTTTTAAAATTAATTTAGTGTATTTATTTGAAAAAAAAATGAGTCTTGCTTTGTTGCTCAGGTTCTCCTGAAACTAATTTTATCTTCCTGATTGGCCTCAGACACATGATTCTTCTCTTCAGCTTGAGCCTTGACAGGATTATAGACTTACCACCTACTTACTCTGTTAGCTTCTTGTGTGCAAGTTTACAGTCAGTCCTGAAGTACTCTGCCCAGCTTGAGCATCTGAAGAAAAGATGGACTTAAGGTATCAATTTTTCACGTGAATATGATTGAACTTTTATTTACAATTAGTAAATTGTTCTACAAGATATAAATCAGATTTACACTAGAGTAAATTGAGGGTAATAAAATCCATTCAGAAGATGCAGTGGGAGTCCAGAGGCAGTCTGCAGCGATTTAAGACCAAAAAAAAAAAAAAAAAAATGGGAAAGGAATGAGTAGTTACAAGAAGGGCAAGGCAGTCAAAGAAATCCTTAAAAAACAAACTGAAGTCATTCTGTCCAAAACGCGTGTGAAATATGCTCAAAACAGAAGCTAGCATAATTCTCAGATTTCGCATGAAGATCCTGAGTACAGATTTTAGCAGAAGAAAGTTTGAAAAGAAGATGACGAACAGCTGTGGACTTCAGGAAACGTCTCTACTACATTGATCAGCAACCTTCTCAGTGCCTGGTAGAAGGCCTGCTGTGTAGGAAGTTAGTCGCTATTTGTTCAATTGACAAATGAATAGATTGTGTTAAATTTGAAGTGATTGTAAATCTGAGGTTTTGGATTAGTGTTGTGCTTTGGAATGAGTGTTGGAGTGAATACATGTATTCTGCAGTCATTAAAATCATAATAGTTAAAAACATGAAAGAGAACAAAGTTGCAAATGGAAGCATGTTTACAAAGATGCTTGCATTGGTAAACTAAGGTTTAAAGTAGAGAACAGAAGTAATACAAAGTAACAAACTTTGGAAACTTCATTTTTGCTCAGACTGTTAGGGTTATATGCCATTCATTACTCAGGAGGGATTAATTAATTAAAACAACAATTTTAAGAAAGGAAAACAGCAACTATAACAATACTGTTCTTTCTCTCTGAAATCCAGTTAGTTAAATGTTAAATCACATACCTTAAAATGAACAGTAACTCCCTTAGGAGGGCTCGCCACCATGCTAGACAGTGAGAAGTGATCACCAATGACCAAACCTACAAGTACTGCTGTAGTTAGATTTAACTCTTTAAGTTAGACTTATATAAAAACCAGTGAGGTGTTTATCAGTTAACAGTCCTATGTTTACTGTGAAGCTCAGGATATCTTTCTAAAAATTCTGATGCTGGTTCATCTACTTTATTTTCTGTGCGTTTTGGCATTATCTTTTTGAACTAAAATATTTCTGCCATTTTCCAGATGTCATACCAGTCAGAAAAATCCATATACATTTCTTTATGTCTACATGTATAATGTTCACCAAACCATACTGAGTACCAAACCTCTTTGAAATTGAAATCCAGCTCTTTTTTTAAAAATGGGTATTTGCTGTTTCATTTATATAGTATCATTGTCTTTTGGACATCAGCTTCTTTCATCTTTTCTCTCCCTTTGATAATCAACTACTATTGTATTTCTTTTTATTGCTATAGTTATTTGATAACAAGCCCACAGTCTTGATTCATTTCCATTTATTTTGAAATGTATAGGCAGTAGTTCTGGTTACCTATAGATCCTTAGGTACTTTAAAGAGTTACTCTGGTTTAATTGTGAGATTAATCAGTAGGATTCTAGGAAAATGGGCTTAAAGTATGCACTTTTACATTTTAACAAATTTTTCTCTGTTCTGTAAATGTTAGATTGATGTATTTCAGCATAAGTGATTGTAAGCATAGAAAAAAATAAACATGACCTAAAATTATATATTCAATCATATATGTACATGTATACAAACATTATATATTTTTTATGTGTGTAGGAGTGTGTGTGTGTGTGTGTGTGTGTGTGTGCTTCCATGGTTAAGATTTGTCTTTTATTTAACAAGAGTTGGTATTTTGTCTAAGTTTTCCTAATATAGCAGAATAATATTGAAAAATATATCTTGACTTTAATACTAAATTTAATTATTTATATTAGAAATGATTGCTTTTAGTTAATTAAATTTACTATACAAACTGTAATATTACATCAACTCTGGTCATCAGAAAAATGAGTTTAAGCTATGATGCTCATTAGGCTGCACACTATTGCTCACTTTAGTACACACCTGCTTGAGTAATCACAACATATAAAGATTCAGTTTAGAGACTTGAATTACAAATTATACGTAGAGCCAATCTGACTGGACTCCTGTTTTTAATAGAAATAATATACGACTGGGGTTATAATTTTGTTATAGCAGAAATATTTTAGATTAATTGGATTGTGACAAGTAAACTTTTATTAAATTTTTTAACTCAGTGTTTTTCTTTCAGTGTTGATATAAGGTATCCTTTGTCTCTGCAATTGAATTCCACTCTATGGTGTTCTTAGATGTCCCCGATAATAATGGTAGTATAGTAATAATAAAAGCCACACTTTGTTTATAATTCCATTCTCAGCTACTTATTTCTGACCGAAAAATCTGCTTCTTCTGTGTTTTTACTGTACTACATAGAATTCTTTTGTTGACATATCTACAGCAGCCTCCTGCCTCTGAACTCAAATAAAAACTACTGAAAAAGAGATCTGGCATTTGTTTTATTGCATTCTGGAATGGGTTACTTGATTTTGAGTACTCAATTTTGAATCTACTGACAGACTATCAGTTTCCTCAAGAAGCTGAGATATTTGAAACACATTAAAAGCATAATGTATTTGCAAGATCCGAAATATTATCACAACTTGAAAACTTAGCTATCATCTTTTGAAGTTGGCATCAGTTATTGACAGAATTGAGGGATCATATGTAAATTTAAATTTACCCCCCCCAAATTCCCTTTTCTGTGTTTGGTTTTATGGGAGTTAACCTTTTTAACTCTGAGAAGAGGCACTAGAAAATTGTAATTTAACATATTATTGTAAGAATGATATTTCAGATTTTAAAAAATGGAGCAATTCTGAAAACAAGGATTTGGAAATTGGAAAATATAAGTAGCTTGATGTAAAATATTGAGTTTCATGTCCTAATGTTGTACAGACTATTTAAAAGAAAATTTAAAAGTTGCTTTATTGTCTTAAAACATACATATTTGGAGTTGGTTCAAAAAAGTCAGAGTAGAAGCCTCTTTTGTGTGACAGAATCCTGAATAGAGTTTCAGGGTAATAAGAGAAAAATAGTATTTGGGGGAAAACGGGAAGCACGTGGGCCATTCATGAATGTCTTGGTAGGACAGCTGATCAAAGAGCATCGAGGAACAGAACTGTGGTACAGAGAAATGTTCTGTATGGTCCTGAGCACCAAGTTCAACTCCTGGGAAGAGAACAACAGAGCAGTCATAGCCATATGATAAACAGAGTCAGTTACAGTTCCCACTCCCAGAGCTTCCATGTGATAATTTGGAGTAACAGCAACCCTCACTTGTGTGCCTTTTTGCCAGCCCTCTGGTTTTCTGAGTGTGAAAACCTCTGGCCATCTTGAGAAAAGAAATCTGTACTTTCAGATGCTGCTACTTCGGAACTCAAAATTTAAGAAACAATGCACTTGTGTAACAGTTCAGAATACCACCTTGCGCTACTCACAATCTGAGAATGTCTTCCCTTCTTAGATAATGCTTTTGGGGATGAGAGATTCGTGTGTGTGTGTGTGTGTGTGTGTGTGTGTGTGTGTGTGTGTGTGTAAAATTGTGGCTCTCATAGACACTTAAACCTCAGACTACTACACCAATTTTAGAGTTCTTTCTTTCAATGTCTCTTCAATAAAACTAAATAGTCATGTTCCACCAAGAGGAGCTTCCTTTAAATACACCAAAAAGTCCATGTTGGGCTGGCAATTGGTCATCAGATAATATGCTGGCTGCCTAGCCTATATACCTGAGGTCAGTCCTTGCAACTCAAATGGTGGAAAGAAAAAGTTAACTCCTACAGTTGTTCTTTGATCCATTTCTACATGTGTCCAACACACTCACCCACACACACACATATCCCGTGCACAAAAATAAATAAACAATCCTAATAAAATCTTAATTTAAAATTTTTAATAAAAATCAAAGTATCATCACATTGGTTAGAGATATCATAAAACCATCTCAAGCCAAGGTATCATTAACAGTTTGAAGACCATCACAAAACATAGACTAGGTATGAAAAGAACCATATTTATTATTTAAAGTTTCAGAGGAGGGAAATCTGAGATTAAGCCGCTGGCATGGTCATGTTCTTCATGATGACCTTCATTCTGGGTGTTACATGGTAGCCTGCTCTGTATCTTCCCACTTGGAAATGAATCTTTTCTGTGTTCTGTTTGTATTCTTTTTTTCTGTATCTATTTTATTTATTTATTTATTAAAAATTTCCACCTCCTCCCATCCTCCCGTTTCCCTCCCACTCTCCCCAGTCCCCCTCACCATCGCTATCCATTCCAAAGAGAAGTCAGGGTACCCTGCCCTGTGGGAAGTTTAAGCTCACCCCCATCCAGGTCTAGAAAGGTGTGCATACAAACAGACTAGTCTCCCAAAAAGCCAGTACATGTAGTAGAATCAAAATCCGGTGTCATTATCATTGGCTTCTCAGTCTGCCCTCATTGTCAGCCACATTCAGAGAGTCCAGTTTGATCACATGCTCATGCAGACCCAGTACAGTTGGCCTTGGTGAGCTCCCATTAGATCAGTCCCACTGTCTCTGTGGGTGGACGCACCCCTCGCAGTCCTGACTTCCTTGCTCATGTTCTCCCTCCTTCTGCTCTTCATCTGGGCCTTGGGAGCTCAGTCCAGTGGTCCAATGCGGTCCTCTGTCTATATCTCCATCCATTGCCAGATGAAGGTTCTATGGTGATATGCAAGATATTCATTCATTAGTGTGGCTATGGGAGAAGGCCAGTTCAGGCCCCCTCTCCTCTGTTGCCCACGGACCTAGCTGAGGAAATCCTCTTGGACACCTGGGAACCCCTCTAGAGCCAAGACTATTGCCAACTCTAAAATGACTCCCTTAGTTAAGATATCTTTTTCCCTGCTCCCATATCCACCCTTTCTCCATCTCAATTATCCCATTCCCCCAAGCTCTCCCCAATCCTCCCCTTCTCCCTTCTGTCTCCCCATCTCTCCTTCCCCCAACCCAACACCCACCCCCCCCCCCGCTCCCAACTTTTGGTGATCTTTTCTGCTTCCAATATCCAGGAGGATAAATATATGTTTTTCGTTGGGTTCACCTTCTTATTTAGCTTCTCTAGGATCATGAACTATAGGCTCAATGTCCTTTGTTTATGGCTAGAATCCACTAATGAGTGAGTACATACCATATTCCTCTTTTTGGGTCTGGGTTATCTCACTCAGTAAAGTGTTTTCTATTTCCATCCATTTGCTTGCAAAATTCAAGATGTTATTGTTTTTTACCATTGAGTAGAACTATAAAGTGTATATGTGCCACACCTTCTATATCCATTCTTCTATTGAGGGGCACCTAGGTTGTTTCCAGGTTCTGGCTATAACAAATAATGCTGTTATGAACAAAGTTGAACAAATGCTTTTGTAGTATGATTGGGCATTTCTTGGGTAAAGTGCGTAGGTTGAACCTATAGGCTCCCTGGATGTTGGCTCAGAGTCTGTGAGTTCTTATGAGCCAGGTCCATTGTTGTTTCTGTTTTTTGTTTTGTTGTTTTTGTCTTTGACCCCTCTGTCTTCTACAATCCTTCCTCCTTCTCTTCATCAGGATTCCTAAAGCTCAACTAATGTTTAGCATTGGGTCTTTTCATCTGTTTTAATCAATTATTGGCTGAAGTCTCTCTGATAACAATCAGGGTGGTCACCAATCTGATCACGGGGGTTGATTGGTTCAGGCTAAGTATCCATTATTGCTAGGAGTTACATCTGTGGTCATCCTTGTAAATTTTGGGGGGTTTCCCTTGCATCTAGTTTCTACCTGGTCCCCAAATGTCCCCCTTTCCAGTCTTCTCTTTCAGTACTGTGCCCCTTTATACTGCTCCCAACCTGCTCCCTTAAATTCTCATCTCCTCCTGCTCCTGTCCACCAAGAAGAGCTATTTCTTCTTCCCAGAGAGTCATGTACCTCCCCATCCTTGGACTCTCCTTGTTATCTAGCCTCTCTGGGTCTGTAGATTGCAGCATTCTTTACATTACAGATAATATTCACTTATAAGTGAGTACATTCCATTTTTGTCTTTCTGGGTTTGGGTTACCTCACTCAGGATGATTTATTTTCTAGTTCCATCCATTTGCCTGAAATCATTATTTTTAACAGCTGATTAATATTCCATTGGGTAATTTCACTGCATTCTATTTATCCATTCTTCTCTTGGTTGAGGGGTATCTAGGTTATTTCCAGATTCTGGCTATTATGAATAAAGCTGCTATAAACATAGTTGAGCAAGTATCCTTGTGGTGTGATTGAGCATCCTTGGGGTATATGCCTGAGAGTGGTATAACTGGGTCTTGAGGTACATCGATTTCCAATTTTATGAGAAACTGGGAGGCAGAATTTTTTAAAACATAAAGGAGGTAAAACTACAGGGTGTTCTAAAAAGTGGTTCTTAACCTGTGTGTCTCCCCAAAGACCACAAGAAAACACAGATCTTTACATTATGATTCATAAAAGTAGCAGAATTATAGTTATATGACAGCAATGAAATAATTTTATGGTTGGAGGTTTCCTCACAACGTGAGGAACTGTTTTAGAGTGTTGCAACAGGTTGAGAACCACTATTTATAAGGGATGTGAAATATTCTATTCTTCAGGGAAGCCCATTAAGTTCAGGAAGTAAACAACTCAAACATTTCAGGAAATTTCTAATACTGACCCCTCCCTCCCTAAGTATATGTAAGTTGAAAAGACAGCTGAAAGATTATCTCTCAGCCAATCCAGTCTCATTAAAAGAGTCCTAGAGCTGCTAAGCTACCCAGAAGAACTACAAGCCTCTGGGAAGAAGAAAATAGTCGAAGTTGCCTAAAGAAGCTGAGATTAGCTGAGCAACTGGAATGATGTTCAGATCACCTGAGGGCCTGAAGGAAGACAGTCTCGGTTTGTTGGGTGGCAAGCTGGACAGTGTGCTTCATGTGTCCAGCTTTCAGGAGCTGAAAAAGCCCATGCTGAGGTGGGCGGTGGTGATGCAGCAGTCTGTGTGTGAGTCATTTCTTGTCCAGTATGTAGCCCTTCACCCTTACTTCTGCAAATAATACAAATAAAACTAATTGACTTATTAAGTTGGTCTTTGGTGGTAGCTATTCTTTGGTTTGTAGTTGGTTTCCTGTCTGTGGTGAATTGAGATTTATTTATATCTCCCTAGGAACAGTGACACCCAAGAAATGGTTCTGTCAGTGATCCAACTTGAACTGACTAAATTCTAGGGCCATTTTTCAATAGCAAACAATAGGAAAAAGCTTGCGGATTCCTTGTCAGTTTTAAAATTTTTTCTCTTTTTTCCCTTTCTTGCTTCTTTAGAGTATTTTAGTATTATATTATTTTTAAGAAAGCTTTTACATTGTTTTTACTTCGAACATATTGTGATTAGAATAGCAATTGAATATGGCTGAGCACGTATCTATAGACTATGACATCGAGTCTTTTGGGCATATGTTGAGCAGTGGTACAGCTTGCTCATATGGCCTATTTATTTTAAACTGTTTGAGAATTCTCCACATTGATTTTGAGAGTTTTAATTTCACTAACCATAAGCAAATGTTACATTTTTTCTTGCAGCTCCTTCAGAATTTGTTGATCTTGGTCATTTTGACTAGGGTAAAATGACATCTCAAAGTTGTTTTAATTTTCAATTTCTTATATCCTAGAAACAATGAACAAGTTTTTCTTAGCCATTTTGATTTCTTCTTTTAAGAACTCTATTCAGATTTTAAGCCCATTTTTGAAAGGTTTATTTGGGTTTCTTGAATCTTTGTTTTATGAGTTCTGTATATATTCTATATATTAATTCTCTGTCAGATGTATAGCTAATAAAAATTTCCTTCAGTTTTATGAGCTTCTTATTTACTCAGGTATGCATAAACTTCTTAGTTTTATGAGGTCTTACAGGTCAATTCTTTGTCTTATATTTTATTCAGAAAGTCCTTTTTTATGTCTATATTATATAGAGTATTGTGTGTATTTTCTACTGGCAGTTTTAGTATTTCAGTTTTAACATTTAGCTCTTTTATTCATTTAGAGTTAAGTTTTTGTGCAATGTGATAGATTCAAGTCTTACTTTATTCTTCTGATGTGGGATTTCACTCTGTATGCAGCGAATACCATTGGTTAATAAAGAAGCTGCTTTAGGTCTATTGCAGCACAGAGTAGGGCAAGTTCCAAGCAGATAGAGGAGGGAGAGTAGGCGGAGTCAATGGCACACCATGTAGCCACCAGAGGAGACAGATTTGTTCCAGAACTTTACCGGTAAACCACGAGCCTCGTGGTAAAATATAAAATAATGAAAATGGGCTTATTTAAGGTATAAGAGCTAGCTAATTATACACTTAAGTGATTCGCCAAGCAGTGTTTTAATTGATACAGTGTTGTGTAATTATTTCAGGTCTGAGCAGCAGGGAGTAAAAGAACAGCCTCTCCTTTAACATTCTACACATGGACATTAAGTTTTCCCAGAGCCTCTTGGATGAAAATACTTTCTTTTCTGCAGTTGATGGCTCTGGCTTCTTTGTTCAATATTAAATTGTAGCTATGTTTACTCATGCTTGGGTTTTTATTTTATTCTGATGGTTTGGATGTCTGTTTTCAACTGGTACACATTGTTTTTATTACTGTGACTCTGTAATGCATAATGACAATGTCATACACGTGCACTATGGAAAACTACTTAGTTTTAAATGAAATGTGCAGGTAAATGGATCGAACTAGAAAAGATCATTTGGGGTGAAGTAAACCTGACCCAGAAAGACAAATTTACATGGTCTCTCTCATCTGATTTTCTTTGCTCTAAACCTTCAGATGCGACTAAATAACTTGGAGTAACTGCAGAAACCAGGAATTTAAAAAGTGAGCATTGATGGGTGCACAGGTTGGGGTGGGGAAATAGACACAGGAGCACAAGGTGCAAATGATCCGATGGGGGGGATGTGAAAAGTGGGGGACTTTAATTACAGAGTGAAAAGATAAATTCCTATAAAGGGTGAGGGGAGTTAGGTAATAGGAAAGATGTCTGAAAAAGTCTTAAGTAATTATACTATTAAGTCTTTACCACAAATAACCTACAATACATATGTATGTATAATTAATATATATTGATTGTAATTAATATATTGATTAATTAATATATTAGTTAAAATGAAAATTTCCCATCTGGACTGACTATGATTTCATTATGAGTTTTAGTCTATCTAACAAAAATCCCAACACCAGGTATGAGAAGCCTTTTTGTTGATTTTATTTTTTGTTCAGGGTTCTCCAAGAGACTCACAAAACATTATAATTTATTACTTTTTTTTTAAATCCCTGGTTGCCCTCAGGTTAAAGGCACAGGAAATGTATTTAACAGAAACATAGATGAAAATCCCCCAAATCTAGAAAGAGATACCTATCAAGGTATAAAAAGAATACAGAACATCAAATTAATAGGACCAAAAGTGTAAGTCTATATGTCACATAATAATCAAAACATTGAATGTACAAAACAATGAAAGGATATTGAGAGCAAAAAGAGAAAAAAGACCAAACAGTAAAGCAAAGTATTCTCATCCCAATAATACCTGATATTCAAATGAAGATTTTGAAATTCAGAAAGGCGTTGTCTGATGTTCTACACATTCTAAAAGACTACAGATGCCAAACTAGATTATTATACTCAGATAATTATTAGTCATAAAGAAAGAAGAAAAAATCTTTCTATGATATAAAATATTTAAACAATTTATGACCAGTAAGCCAGCCTTAGTGAAGATGCTAGAAGGGAAATTCTGCTCTTGAGAGGAGATTGAATGTGCTCACTCAAGAGTGCACAAGGAAAAAACAAACAATTTCATAACAGTTAATTAAAGAGGCCTAATAATCCAACAGCACAATACAATAACAGAAATTAATAAATAATATTCAGTAATACTCTAATTATTAACAGTCATGATTAACCAACAAAGGGAACAGATGAACAGAATAGATTAGAAAATAGGATTCATCTTAAAACTGCCTATAAGAAACACACGAAATGATCAATGATAGATACCACTTCAGGTAAAGGATGGAGAAAGGTAACCCGAGCAAATGAAACTAAGAAATAAGCAGGCATAGCTATTCTAATATTTTGACAAAATAAACTTCAAAATATACTATTGAGAAGCAATAATGGCACTTCAGATTTGTCAATAAAAAATTCACTAACAAGATATTGTAATTATAAATATTTATTCACAAAAGACACTGTCACCCAATTTTATAAAGCAAATACTTTTAGATCTAAAAACATATATTGACCTCAATATAATGATGGTTGGTGACTTCAGTGTACCACTCTCCCAAATATAACGGATCATCCTGTCAAAAATCGCATAAACTCTTGAATTAAATGATGTCATAAATCAAATGGATCTAACAGACATTTCCAGAACATTACATTCAGGCAAGGAATACATTTTCATCTCAGAAGACCACATAACTTTCTCCAAAATTCATAATAGGACACAAAGCAAGTCTCTACAATTTTAGGGAAACTGAAATAATATTCTATTATTATTTATTATTGATATTATTCTTAAAGAATAATAGTATTCTTTCAGAATAGAAAGAAATAAAGCTAAGTAGTAATAGAAATAGAGACTTTAGAAAGTACACAAATACATGAAAGCTAAGCAATACATGACTGAATGGAAACTGGACCAAGGGGAAAATGTGTAGAATTAAATGAAAATGAAAACACACCATACTAAAATCTATGAGGTTCAATAAATGTATTCACAAGAAAATAGTTCATAGCAATAAGTGCCTATCTCCAAATAATGAGAGCTCTCATATTAATAGTTTAGTAGTGTACCAGAAGTCTTTGAAGAAAACAAACAAACAGAACTCAGAGTAGATTGTAAAAAGATAATCAAAATAAGGGATGAAATAGGAACAAGAAATAACAGCAAAATAATGCAAAGAATCAATGAAATGAAGAGTGTTTTATTTGAATAGATAATCACAATTGATAAATGTTTTAGGGGAATAAACAACAATAACAACAAAAAGATACAGAGGAACCATAGGAATAAAGTCAGAGATGAAATAGGAAATGATATAGTAGATGCTATGGAAATTTTATGAATCAAAAGGACATACTTTAGAAAAAAACGTATTTGATCATTCAAATTTTGTTAAGATGATAACATTGTTGAGATTTCACGGGTGTAGTTTCAGTTTCAATAGAGAAGATAACATCTCAAAGCAGATGTCATGATTCTCTTGCTCTTAGCTCTAACTATCTTTCTACTCCTTCTGAGATGTTCCCTGTCTTTTAGGTGTAGGAATTTCATTTGGCATGTACTAATTGGGTTGGGCATTCCATAGTTCTTTGCAATTTGACCATTGATGGATTTTTAAAAATAGCGTCTATCCGGTGTTGGAAAAACCTATTTTTTGATGAAGGGTGAGAGTTACACTTATTTGTGGGTGTTTTAGTTGCTTTCTGCTGCTGTCATGAAACACTGACAAAAGGTCATTTGAGGAGGAAAAAATTATTGGGCTTGCGGTCTACAGACCATCAAAGGGGATACACAGCATGAACTCAAGGCAGGTACCTACAGACAAGAACCAAAGCAGAGACCACACAGGAACACTGTTTACTTGCTTGCTTTTCGCTGCTCAATGTATTTTCTTGTACAACTAAGACCTACCAGCCCAGAGGTAATGTTGCCCACAGGGGATGCACCCTCTCAAATCAATCTTTAGTTAATAAAATACCCCATGGACATTCTTACAGGTCAGCATTACACAGCAGCAGAACAGGAACTAAAACACCCACAAATAAATGTAACCCTTACCCTTCATCAAAGTTGGTTCTTTCTATAGCAGATGGATATTATTACAGAACTCCATCAATGCCCAAGGTGCAAAGGACAATATACTATGTGATGCCTGGCCCCATTCGTACATGTACAATGCAACGCCTACAGCTAAACTCATTGGAACTTCTTGGAAGAAGGAATAAAATGATTATTAGAGCCAGAGAACCAGGACATCTGCTTGGAGACAGTGTCTTCTCTATATGACACTGCTACTGCACCCATGGGGTCTCCACAACCCTCAATTGAGGTTCCTTCTCCCCTCGAGTTTGTGTCAAGTTTAAATAACTAAACAGCACAATAAGCATAAGGACAAGATTTTACAATGTAGTTAGAAATGATGCTGGCTTAAGGAAGTTAAAGTAGTATGGCTTTATGACCTCACCAGCTATGGGTCAATGGATAGGTTTACAGCACCAGGTAGGAGTCCCTACTATTGAACAGTATAACACGAATAGATAAACTAGATTAGATATGGAAAATCACACACAGCCCAAGCCCTCAACGAAGAGCGATAAGCAAACAATGATTTCAGAGAGGGAAAACGGTGATGTCATCTGGGAAGACACATTACCCAATGATATTCCCTGGAATCAATACCACCTAGTCATACCGCAAAGAATCAATACCATCTAGTGATGCCATGTGTACTCAGGACTAGTTACTGAGATCACTTGAAATCAGTACCATTCAGGGATACCTCCTGGAAAAAAAAAACACTTTCCAGTGATGGTAGTTAGAGTCATTATCATGCAGTATTACAACCTGGAAGTCAATATTACCTAGGAAAATTCAGGGAAAAGTTTAACTACCAGAACACAATATAGAAACTTAATCAAGAGGAAGAGCCCTATTTCTAAACATATAAGGAGTGAGACCTTAGACCAAACTCAAACTGCTCCCAAATTCTAGGCATGTCCATCTCTAGAGAAGGAAAAAGTAGATGGAATTGCAGTCCTCTAAAACAACTTTCCTAGAGATAAAAATATAAAGTTGTATTTCCAAGTGTATAAAAACAAAACAAAAAAAAAAACACTGCCTGCAGGTACAGTTCCCAATTTTGTAATTCAACTTCTCATGTTATTGTTATTTTAGTTTTTGATTTTTTTATGAATGATTTTATTTATTTTTAGATGTTGAATTTATCATATGAAATGTATAACTGAAATTACATTTAACCTTATATGTTAAAAGAAAAGACCGAGTTGAAAGCACTATTTTCAAGTGTGCTCATCTGAAAAAGTTTTTAAGTATTGCCAAGTTAAGATGAAGCTGGCATCCTTTATTGCCTGACTCTAAAATAATTAGTTACTTTGAGAGGAGTCTGAAGACTCACGTACTGTGTACTTCTATTAATTCAAAATCCTTAGCAATATTGCTTGGATCATAAGGAAAATTGATAAGATAATAAATTCAATCTCAGAAGTACAATGAGGTTTACAAGATGCCTCAAATCTTAAAAAGCCTAATTATTTTTCTTCACATGGTTTTATGACAAGAGTTGCAAATGTCACCGTAGGGACAAGTCTTGTGATAAACTGAAGAGTGTGGATGGTTGCATGCCGTATCCCCTTGATGAGAAGAAGGGGGATGTTAGTTACAAGACAGTATTGTGCATCTGCTGCCTGTATTATATTGTGGCAAAGTAATCAGAAACGTTTTCTTTGTCATGTGAAAATCATGAAACTCAAGAGTTGACCTGAATTCTGATTGTACAGAGTCAAATACACAAGATTATGATCTCTGCAAACAAAACAAGAGGCTGGGAGGGAAGCAAGAGATCACTCACTACACAGTGGGAAGAAAAATCAGAATTTTATCCAGCCAGAGAAAGTACTTTGAAAATATTGTGTTTTACAAATTTTGTGATCATGAGAGAGATACTAGAATTTATTTCTTGTTTTATAATTTGCTTTGTGGGGTGTGTTTTGCTGTTTCATGACTCTCCATTTTCATATGAAATATGTTATTATGCTCATTTGCTCCATCTTAAAGATTAAGGTGAATGCAGAAATAAATGTTTCCTTGGGTTTATGGATAAAATTTGCTTTTCTAAATAATACTGTTGTTAGTACTCAAGATACAAAGAGTTCCTATTTTGAATCACTATATCTATTTTTAACTTATATTGCTTATATAGTATTGCCATGTCAGTTAACATAAAGTCCCTCTAATTAAAACTGCTTCTAAGAGCTTTTGTAATATTTTTAATTGCTTGATATTGCCACTGCAGCATTAATCTTCTATATTTGTCTGAGAGAATTTGTTATTTAATTCAGTAGCTTCAGAAATTGCAATGGAAATATAGTTGGGCCATTTGCAAGTTGTTGAAGGCAAAGTCATTTGGATTTGTCTGTTTTATTGTGCTAGTTATGGTTGCCTACTGCTTTTCGGGATTTAACAACATAAAGGTGGGCACCACACTTTTCTATGCTGTTTTTTGTTCTGGTTGTTATTTGAGTCTATTGTGTCCCTACTGAGGCAATGTCAGTATTGCTTTGAATAGTAAAGGAAACAAGGGACATTACATTTGCACTATTTTAACACTTCCTTGGGTGTTGCCAGGATTTCTAGGTGTTACCTAGAAACAGAACACACAGAAGAAATGGGGCTTTTGATCTACATCATCTGTTTTGTTAGGATCTGATTCCAAATCAAAGAAAAGTAATTGCAAATGGATGAGCTAACAGAAATGTCACCAAAAGTAATCTAGCTTTTTAATTTATTGATTTTTGTATCTGATAAAGATTTTATTACTTGTGGCAAGCATTTAATCACACCTTTAAGTAGGAAAAGTGATTTCCGTGTCACAAAATCACGACATTAGTTCTATGTATGGAGTTCCCTGAATTTCTTTTCAGGTGCTAAGGATGCTGCTAGCAAAGATGGTGTCATTTTGTGCAATATTAGCAGTAAAGTTGGTCACAGTCATGACTTTTAACACCGATTAATACTAATGTCCTTGAATAAAGGATAAGGTTGTGTATGATTCATATTTTAAGTTATTGAGGAAATATTTTTGCTTCCTGAAAGAGGCATAAACAATACTATCATGTTTTGAATTCCCCTGAAGAAATACTGTATGAAGACTTCAACTATTATTAATTATAGTAATAAATGGGAAGGAGAAAACAGTCCACTAGGACCTCTATAATATTACCAGAAAAAGTCACCTTAAAGTCATGGCTGGCCACTTTTTGTCCTTGTTTTCTAAAAGATAACACTAGCAGCTTTTTGCATACTAGTTATCTACATGTAAAAGAAATTCTGGGAAATAACCTACATACAGAGATATTAATTACTTAAGCACTGATTACATTATTTATAAAATAAAGAATGATCTTCAAGCCTGAATAAATCTGTTTTCTTAATCTTACCTAAGTAAGATTTCTCCTGGGAGGGGCTTTTATTATAATAAACATGATTCAACTCTAAAGTTCTTTGCACTTGGAACTTGAAATTAATGGTCAAAAGTTTGAGAGAGACCATGTTTAAATACATCACCTGTTCTTAGACCTTAAACATAAAGGTCTGTGATCTACAAGAGATTCTTTGTAGAATAATCATATACTATCAGAACTTCAATAAAAGTAAGACGATGTGTCCTACTATAGCAATATTTTTTATAGTTAATGATGCTGTGATCAAAATGCCCTTTGGATTTTGATATTCATCTTAAGTTGGGTTACATATTATACTCAAGGGTGTAATGGCTTTATGAAATTATGTATAGATAAAGGAAAGTACCAGCAAAATTCTTAACCTAAAGTAGAACTCAATCTTCATCTACTTTCTCCATCCCCGACACAAAGAATTGACTTTCCTGTTCATTTCCAAAGAACAGAGGCATCCATCTTTCTCCTCCTCTATAAAATGTGCTCGTGTGGTTAAAGAAAACACAGGGCTGCAATTACTAGCAATGTGGGATATATATCACTTCATCTGACACTGACCTTTCCCATATGCAGTCTCTGCTCTAACATGTCTGTGCAACAAATTCCTGATTCTGCATTGTATGTACAGACTGGCTAGCATTTTTTACAAATGGTGTTAGATGCTACATTAATGCACATGCTAGAAAGATTTCCCAGGAAGCTTTTGTTTGCTTTTTTCTGTTTCTTTTAAACTTAGTTTGTCCATGTAGGTATTTGGCATATTATATGTGTGCATATTCCAATGGGTTGTACATATGTGTAGATGTGGTGTGCAATGTACTTGACGGGCTTTGATCATTCTCAAGTATCATTCTTCAGAACTCAATCGCCATGTTTTTGAGGCAAAGTATCTCTTTGCCATGGGCTCTTTCCCTGGGGAATTTCCTGACTTCCCTGTGTGCTGGGACTTTGAGCACAAACCATCATTCCTAGCATTTTTATGTGGGTTCTGGGGGTCAGGTGCATGTTCTCCTGCTTTTGAGCATTTTATTAAAGGACTGAGCTCTTGTCCTCGGCCAGGTTTTCTTTCATGTTTTTCTTCTCAATTGTTTTCCAAATTGGCCCATCGAATAGCCCTCTTTAGTATTAGGTTAGCATATCATGGGAATGGCTAACTGGGACACTTCAGGAAGAACAACTGCTTTCCCACGCTTCCCTAATGCAGCCCCTTGATGAAATTTTCCTTTCCCAATAATCACGTCTGTTAAAGTGAAATATAAAAATTCCATCAATTAACCATATTTAAAATTTGAATATTCAAAAAAAGTTATTTAAGTCACTGTTGTGCTATTTTGCCAGAGTTACATACCTACATCTATTTGATGCAGTTTAAAATGGATTTTAGAGCAAGTATTTTGTTACAATGTGGTGGTCTGTGGGCCCTGCCATTTTCAATTCCTTTTTAGAGTTTATGTAGCTCAATAAAGTAATCCCAATGAATGCCCAGGGAGCTAAGGCACTAGGCAGTATTTCCAAGGATTTTAAATGACTTCATTTTCTTTTCTCCTTGAAAAATGTAAAACACTCAGCTTTCCTTTAATCCCATCAGAGATTTGATCCTGCATTGTAGGAACAATGAGAATAATTTTCTTATTTGGCCTAGTTTATTTTTCCTTTCTTAGATGAACTGTTTGCTAAGAATCTGTTGTAAATTTCTCCTTATTAAACTCTATGAATATGCTTAAAAGTATCTACTTATTTGACAAAAGTTACCTCATTATGGTATTTATGTCATTTTATTAATTATTATCAATGTAGAATTAAAAGAAAGTACTAACTTTAATATTTGAAATAATTTCAAGCTAATAATATTAATGGTTATGTAAATGCACGCAAGTTTTATATTTACAAGTATATTTGGCCTTCAGGACATAAGTTTCAACAAACAGAAAATATTATAAATGATACATCATAAATAGTATATTATGTATATATATCATATATAAGCACTATGATTTAATACAGTTATTATATCTAAATATATTCATGACAAAAAGTCATTTCTGTGTTTTAGACTACTCTTTAAATAATTATTATATTTTATGAAATGTGATGTGTGAGCTTTGACTTCATAGATGTCTGTGCTCTGTGTGTGTCAACAGAGGCCAAAAGAAAGCTTCAGATACCCCCAAACTGGAGTAACAAATGGTTGCACACTTCCACATAGCCATTGGGAATCAAGTACAGGCCTTCCAAAAAAGACATAAAACATCCTCAATGTTTTTGATCTTAGCCATTTTGACAGGTATAAGATGGTACCTCGGAGTCAGTTTGATTTGCATTTTCTGATGACTGAGGATGTGAGCAATTCCTTAAATGTCTTTCTTTCAGCCATTTGAGATTATTCTGCTGAGATTTCTTTGTTTAGATCCATACCCCATTTTTAATTGGATTATTTGGTATTTTATCATCGAGTTTTTTTGAGTCCTTTATTTACATTGGAGATCAGTCCTCTGTCAGATATGGGGTTGGTAAAAATCTTTTTCTAATTCTGTAGTCTGCAATTTTGTCTTAATGACTGTATCATTTGCCTTCCAGAAACTTCTCAGTTTCAGGAGGTCCCATTTATTAATTGTTCCTCCCAGCATCTGAATTTTTGGTGATATATTTAGGAAGTGGTCTCCTGTGTCAATGCGCTCAAGGCTACTTCCCACTTTTCTATCAGGTTCAGTGTAACTGGATTTATGTTGAGGTCTTTGATCCACTTGGACTTGAATTTTGTGCATGGTGATAGAAATGGGTCTATGTGCAATTTTCTACAAGTGGACATCTAGCTATGCCAGGACCATATGTTGAAGGTATTTTCTTTTTTCCATTGTAGAGTTTTGGCTTCATTGGAGAGAGTGTAGAGTAAGAGGAACACTTCTCCACTGCTAGCGGGAGTGCAAACTTGCAAAGTCACTTTGGAAATCAGTATGGTGACTTTTTAGAAAAGTGTGAAATAAAATCTTCCTCAAGACTCAATGATACAACTCTTGATCGTATACCCAAATGACACTCAATCATACCACAAGAACATTTGCTCAACTATGTTCATAGCAGCATTATTCATAATAGCCGGAACCTGAAAACAACCTAGATGCCTGTCAACCAAAGAATAGATGAAGGAAGTGTTGGACATTTATACAATGAATTATTACTCAGTTGTAAAAAACAATGACATCATGAAATTTGCAGGTAAATGCGTGGACCTATAAAAAGTTCATTCTGGGGAGGTAACCCAGACTCAGAAAGACAAACATGGTATGTGCTCATGATGGAGGAGGGTCATCTGTCTATGTGTTACTTTCATTGGTTAATAAAGAAACTGCCTTGTCCCTTTAATAGAATAGAAAATTATGTAGGTGGAGTAGACAGAACAGAATTCTGGGAAGAAGGGAAGTGAGGCAGATGCCTCAGGCAGACACTATAGCTCTCCTCTCCGAGATGGATGCAGGTTAAGATCTTTCCTGGTAAGCCACCACCTCGTGGTGCTACAGAGATTACTAAATATATGTTAAAGCAAGATGTGAGAATTAGCCAATAAGAGGCTGAAACTAATGGGCCAGGCAGTGTTAAATGAATACAGTTTCCATGTAATTATTTCAGGTGTAAACTAGCTGGGGAACCAGGTGGCAGGAAGCGGTCTGCAGCTCTTTCTACATGCTCACTCATAAGTGGATAATAGACGTAAAGCAAATGATAGCCAGACTACAATCCACAGTTCTAAGAAGCTAGATAAAAACGGAAGAACCTAAGAGGAAAGCATGGATTGCCTCAGAAGGGGAAATATATGAGGTCTCCTAGGTTAACAGGGAATGGGGGTGGTAGAGGAGAGGGGGATGGGAGATAAGAACCTGAAGGATCCAGATGGTCCAACTGGAGGAGTTGGAGATCAGGAAAGAGATATCTTCGTAGAAAGGGCCATAGTGGGGTTATGGAGAAACCTGGTGCTAGTGAAATTCTTAGGAATCCACAAATAATGACCCCAGCTAAGACTCCTAGTAATAATGGAGAGGGTGCCTGAAATGGCCTTCCCCTATAATCAGATTGGTGACTACCCTAACTGTCAACATAGAGACTTCATCCAACCAGTTACAGAGATCCACAGTCAAGCACAGCTACAGAATAGTAGTAACTAATGCACTTAAAGAATACAGACAGAACACAGAAAAGATTCATTTCCAAGTGGGAAGATACAGAGCAGGCTACCATGTAACACCCAGAATGAAGGTCATCATGAAGATCATGACCATGCCAGCGGCTTAATCTCAGATTTCCCTCCTCTGAAACTTTAAATAATAAATACCTGGTTCTTTTCATATGTTTTGTGATGAACTTCAAACTGTTAATGATACCTTGGCTGTCATGGTTTTATGATATCCCTAACCAATGTGATGATACTTTGATTTTTTTTTATTAAAAAATTAAAATAAGATTTTATTAGGGTTATTTATTTATTTTGTGCATGGTGTGTTTGTGTATGGGTAAGTAATTTGGACACATGTAGAAATGGATCAAAGAACAACTTGAAAGAGTTAGTTTTTTCCTTCCACCATTTGAGTTGCATGGACAGACCTCAGGTGTATAAGCTTGGCAGCTGGCTTATTATCTGATGACCAGTTGCCAGCCCAATGTGGAACTTTTACTCTATTAAAAGGAAGCTCCTCTTGATGGAACATGACTATTTAGTTTTATTGAAGAGACATTGAAAGAAAGAACTCTAAAGTTTGTGTAGTGGCCTGAGATTTAACTGTTTATGAGAACCATAATTTACACACACACACACATACACACACACACACACACACGAATCTGTCATATCCTGGAAAGCACTAACTAAGGAGAGAAGACACTATTGGATTGTGAATAGCACAAACTCACAGACTAGGGACACAGACTATGTAAAAAACTAAAACAGAGAATTTGAGCAGAGTCCTTGCATTTACAATCTCCAAATGAGAACCTGGTGAAATCAGCTGCTCATGCCCCCAAGACCAGGATTTCTCTTGATGGAATGAATTCCTCGGAAGTGTGAGACAAAATAAATCTTTCCTTTTGAAAGTTGGTTTTGTATCATATATCTGGCCATGGGGACAATAAGACCAACTGTGCTGGTTGGTTCAATCAGCAAAAACCTAAACATATCTGGGAAGAGAGAATCTTAATTGAGAAAATGCCTCCATCAGGTTGCCTGTAGGCAAGTCTTCATGACATTTTCTTGATTAATGATTGATGTGTAGGGCTTAGTAATTCGATGGTAAAGAGAGCAAGCTGAGCAAACCCTTCAGGGGCAAGGCAGTAAGCAGTGCTTCCTGTCAGTGATAGATTGGTGCTCAAAGTATAAGATGAAAAAAAAATGATCTCCTTCCTCAGTCGTGGTTGGTCATTATGTTTTATCACAGTAATAGAAACCCTAAGACACTAACAGAATCTTAACAGGTACTTAAAATACTAAAGGTTATTTTGATCCCTCAAGACATCTTCTAGTCTTGCCCCTTTGTCTTTGGTTTAGTACCCTTATGCCATTACCTCACCACACTGGCAACACGTTGCCATACTTCTAAGAACGTTTAAGAATGTGAACTCAGGAATGTGAATTCCACTCAGGAATTTACTTTTCTCTTAATCGCCTCACTGAGGCATGAAGTATGAACATTCTTCTACTCCTTTCATTTGTGCTTTTGATTATTGTTATCTGAAACTACGTGGCTCAGTATATTAAACATGCCTTGCTACACTGCGAGCCCTTACAATTGTAGGTGTTGTATTTTAGCCTCCACGGTATCGTTAGGGCTTGACTGGAGGCCTGGCTAAGTGAGTCAGTGAAAGATGGGTTGTCAAATGAGCTAATGTGTTGAGAGGCTATTATGTAGAGCAGTAGAATATTCCAAATGTCTAATGATTAATTGGACTCTGTTGGTGCTGCAGGCTGGTGACTTTCAGTCTCTTTCTGAAACTGTTAGGAAGTCAAGTTTGCTCTCTGGTGATGCTTTGCTGTCTTCCTTTGGGACATAAAGGGAAGGAGGAAAGAAGCCTGCAGGGGAAGACTGGTGCTGGTAAGAGCAAAAGTACAAACTTCCTGCCACAATATTATCTCAGCTTATCTTTCCTGGATGGGCTGTGTTACTGAATTTTAATGATCAATTATTTATAAGCCATACTTGATTGCCATGGCTCCTACAGTCCTACCTGTAGGGTATGTGCACCAACTTCCTGTCTCTACCATTTTTGGAACTTTCAAATTAAAATAAAATTACTAGAAGTTGAACAGGAGAAAAGTTTTTACTAATACTTTTTCCCACTGGCTTGCAGTCCACAGTATGTGTAGATGTCCACAGAGATATAAATGTCTGTATAGAGAAAAAAATTTTGTGCTCTCTCTCTCTTCCTCTCTCTCTGCATGTGTGTGCATATCTATGTGTGTGCTTATACATGTGTGTATATAAATAGACCACAACAAATGTCCAGAGGTTAGGGACAGCTTCTAGGCATTAATTTTCTTCTTCTACTATCTAGTTTGACTTGGCATTAAGTACCTTTACCTACTGACATTATCTGCCAGTCCAGGTTTTGAACTCTATCTATCTATCTATCTATCTATCTATCTATCTATCTATCTATCTATCTATCTATCTATCTATCATCTGTCTGTCTGTCTGTCTGTCTGTCTGTCTGCCTGTCTGTCTGTCTGTTTTGTTTTTTTGAGACAGGGTTTCCTTGTAGTTTCTAGAGCCTTTCCTGGACCTAGCTCTTGTAGACCAGGGTGGCCTCGAACTCAGAGATCTGCCTGCCTCTGCCTCCCGAGTGCTGGGATTAAAGGCGTGCGCCACCACTGCCCAGCCTGATTTTGAACTTTAATGTAGCTCCTTGAGACCCATATTTCCACATTATCATAGTGTTTTACAAAGCACAAACCAGTATTATGGTACTGTTATCATGACAGTTTTAGAGGCATTGTAAGAGGATCAGGAATTCAAGGTCAGTCTCAGATGCAAGGAAGGTTCCAAAGCAACCTGGACTATGTGATACTGTCTCAAGAAACAAATGGACAAATACAATATATAAACTATAGTCTAAAGTAATGAAAAATAAAGTTTCTGCAATATATTTATGGAAATATGACACAATCATACATGGTTTTTCTTAGGCAAACAGAAATCTGTTTTGCATTAGCATAGACATGGATGTCTGTGTTTGCGTTCTTGTCTGCATATATTTTTCAATGGCAAGAACATACTTTATGAAACATTTCAACAGTGGCAGCTACATATTTCTATAATTTGATGTATTACACATTAGAACTATTTTTTTTTTTACTTATAACATCAAACGAAGTCATTTCTGGAAGGCCAAACAGTAAATATCATGCGGATCTTCTATAAAAGTCATTATAAAACTTCTTACTTTATCCATGTACATGAAAAGTGGTCACAAAAGTATTTCTAAGAAACTGTCAACCAGAAAATGTGCTTGCTTTCTTCTCTTCAGTGCTCGAAGCCTTGATGACAATTATTAGAGACGCTGTGCTTAATCTGAATTATGAAGGCAGGTGCCGCCATCATTTCCTGCTGAACATTATTGTTAAAATTCTTTAATTTTTGTCACTTTGCATATAATCCAGAATCTCAGTTGTTCTGTTGAGTGTAATTTCATTTATTACTTTTATCTCAAAGCCATGACAGGGGAGTTCTTTTTGATCCTTCAACGCCCAATGGCACCTCAGCTTTCAGGTTGTCTGCAGGTGGTGCCTCGCAGCACCCATCACTGAAATACTGCAGAGCAATAAATGTTCGTACTGTCAGCCACCCTGTCCTCCAGTAATTAGAGATTACAAACAGTTGATGTCAGATTTGGTTTTCCAGGCAGCAACAGCCTGACATTCTGTCTCTCGATTCGTGATTCCCTTTGCCATTCTAATTTGGTCTCTTCATTTCCTAATGTCAATATGTGCTTTATCCAGCCAGTATGATTTATTCAAGCCCTCATTCCAGTGCTCTCACTACTTGAAATTTTACCTTTTCCTCATTGTTGTTTATTTCTTCTATTTTAAAATTCTTCAGTGAGTTCACAACCAAAACACTGCCTCTTACGCCAATAACCATAGATTCCCAAAGCAGCCGAACTAATTTTAACCTTTTTAACCTGGTCTCCTAAGTTCCGGCAGTGAACACAAACCTCTGTTACTCTGTCACAAATTCATGGGGTTACTCAAGGAAGGAAGAAGAACGTTGTAAAGCATAATCGATACCATTAATAATAATTACTATTTGTTCAATAAGTACACGTGTGTGTGTGTAATTTTGAGTTCATACACAATTACATTCCCAGCGTTAGTATTATTAATTCTGCTTTAAAATTCTTGACATAACATAATTATTCAAGCAGTAGGCCAATAATTAATGCTTTATGAGGGACCAGGAATCTCTCTTTATGAAGTGTTCTAGTACACAAAAAACATACACCTTTAATTGATACCATTTCTAGTTTTAGTTATTTCATGCTACCATTTAAAAGTGTAAGTTTTAAATGATATTAAATGATTTATAACTTAATAATCACAATTCACACATTTATTTAAATAGATATTTAAGCTTATATAATTATACATAATTCATTATCTTATAAATAAATAATTTATTTATTTGAATTTATATTTGTGTAAGTATATATTACATATATAATTCTAAATGTTAAATGGTTTAAATAAGTATCTAATTATTAAAAGCTTAATAATAATTTGTGATGATCTTTGAAAGGTATTTTCTTCTTTCTTGGCTCTTTCTCACTTTTTTTATCTCTGATCATTTCCTACGTGTGGGTAGATAAGCATCTTGATGCATCTCATTCATCTCCAAGACATATCAGTTTATCTGTGTATGTGTGCATTTGTCTGTGCATGTGTATGTCAGTGCATGTATATGTATGTGAGTCTGGCTGTTTATACGTGTCTATGGATACACATATGCTTTCCCATACTGTCTGTATTTTACACAAAATATGTAATTTTCTTCTGGATGATTGATTTAAATATTTTTTCATATTATAAACTAACTTCTATCACTTCTAAATTCCAACTATAAGATTTAATTTAAAAATGACCAAATAAGTTTGAATCAATTTATTTTCCTCTTAACTGTTTCATGTTAAATTTAAGAGAACTGAACATTTTTTTTTTGTTCTTATATTGTCTTAGGAAAGTGTTAATGAATATTTTTAAATTTTAAGTTAGGAGGATATCTGTGCTGTATAATAATATAAGCAAAGATTTGTACAAAAATCATATTCTTTTCCTTTTAAGCTATGATGCCTCAAGATAATCTCTTTCAAGCTATAGTACAGATAAATACAATATTATTTTCACTAATGTAAATGGGAAATATATTGCTAACATTTCCATAGGAGAGAATCTAATATGATATACATTACATGATTTTAAATTTTAATGTGAAAGTTTTCTTAGACATATTGTTATGGTTGGAATAAAAGTCAGGAGAAGAAATGGTCTATGTCAGGCAATGTCTAGCCAACCTTGAACTTCACATTTCACATATACTTTAGTCACCATTATCTTCATTAAAATAATTCCCCACATGGATTCCAGCATTGTTTGTGTTAGAGATTATGGATTAATAAGGAAGTCTTGAGAATTTTAATACAATTAGGAGAATAACCTCCCATTTTCTGGGTGGATCTATTATGTTTTTCTTTGGGTTTACCCTATTACTTAGCTTCTCTAGGATAATGAACTATAGGCTCAGTGTCCTTCGTTTATGGCTAGAATCCGCTAACGAGTGAGTACATACCATATTCATATTTTGGGGTCTGTGTCATGTCACTCAAGACAGTGTTTTCTACTTCCATCCATTTGCATGCAAAAATCAAGATGTCATTGTTTTTTTACCACTGAGTAGAACTCTAATGTGTAGATGTGCCACACTTTCTTTATCCATTCTTCTGTTGAGTGGCATCTAGGTTATTTCCAGGTTCTAGCTATTACAAATAATGCTGCTATGAACATAGTTGAACAAATGCTTTTGTAGTATGATAGGGCATCTCTTGGGTATATTCCCAAGAGTGGTATTGCTGGATCGTGAGGTAGATTGACTCCCAATTTTCTGAGAAACCATCACACTGATTTCCAAAGTGGTTGCACAAGTTTGCATTCCTACCAGCCATACTCCACATCCTCTCCAGCATAGGTTATCACTGGTGTTTTTGATTTTAGCCATTCTGACAGGTATAAGATGGTATCTCTTTTTTTTTCTTTTTTTTTTTTTTTTTTGGTTTTTTGAGACAGGGTTTCTCTGCAGCTTTTTAAGAGCCTGTCCTGGAACTAGCTCTTGTAGACCAGGCTGGCCTCGAACTCACAGAGATCCGCCTGCCTCTGCCTCCCGTGTGCTGGGATTAAAGGCGTGCACCACCACCGCCCGGCTCAAGATGGTATCTCAAAGTTATTTTGATTTGCATTTCCCTGATAGCTAAGGAAGTTGAACAAGTCCTTAAGTATCTTTTGACTATTTGAAATTCTTCTATTGAGAATTCTGTTTAGTTCAGTACCCCATTTTTTAATTGGGCTATTTAGAATTTTAATGTCTAGTTTCTTGAGTTCTTTGTTTACCCACTGAGACCTTGTGCCTGAGCTAATAGGAGCTCACCAACTTCAGCTAGACTGGGCATGCATGAGTATGCAATCAAAGTGGTCCCTCTGAATGTGGCTGACAATTGGGGCAGACTGAGGGGCCAATGATAATGGCACTGGGATTTGTCTCTACTGCATGTACTGGCTTTTTAGAATCCTATTCTATTTTGATGAATACCTTACTCAGCCTGGATGTAATGGGGGGGCCTTGGACTTCCCACAGGGCAGGGTGCCTTGCCTTCTCTTTGGACTGGGGGGTTGGGGAGGAGGGTGTGTGTGGGGGGGAGCTGGAGGGAAGTGGGAGGAGTTGAGGAATTAGGAATTTTGATTGGTATTATTTTTAAACTAATAAAAAAGGAGAATAATCTATACTTTTGTCTGAATTCTTATGGAAATTTTTACTTTATGTATGTTTATACCACATTGACTTTGATTTAATGCTTGATTATCATATAATTACAGTGTATTCATTCAACTGTAAAGCTTCAAGTTTAGATATTTCATACATTTATTTACACTGGAGATGTAGCATTTCTGATTTCTGGATTAAAAAAAAAACTTTCTCAATCACCTAAACACCCAGATTGCTTGGGATCTCTTCTAACACCCATTCTTTCTGAAAGCAATGGGCTTATTAATTCGATCCCCAAGGGCTGTTCACAGACTGAGCTTCTACTCTCCTGGTAATTGTGGTCAAGCACTCTTTAGCTACAGTTCATGTACTGTGGACATCATATCCTTTGTATGCACTGAACATGCCTCCCTGTTCAACCTGTTAGTCATTCTGAAAGAATATTAAGTCATTTTTATCTTCCTAGTATTGTTTTAATCATGGTAGAAATAAGAGAAGAAGAACGACTAAATATTGGTGCATACTTAGCATTTTATTGAAGAAGTTTCATAAAATATAAAACTTTCTATTGTTTAATTACTTAGTTTCACTTTTTCTTATATTTAGTGAAAGCCTACCACTAAATTACACTTGCCTTATAAAATTATGAAATATAAATTTATAATTTATTTATAAGACATATTAGCATTTTCATTAAAATAAAATAGATTATACTTGAAGTTACAATTCATGTATATGGATGAAGTCATATTGAAAGCCACTTTTGGAGATCTTCTTAGTACAATCCACAAAAGATTACTTATAAATATTGACACATTTCTCTTGCTAGATTAGAACACTACTGAAATGTGTAGGAAATCAATGTTGTAAATTAATTGTGTTTTGATGTGCTTGTTTAAGTAGTTGTACATATTAAAGGAAAACTAATTTATAAAAATTTGAAAAATGAAGGAAAATAGTCAAATAGACTGTGAAATTAATTTTACTGGATATCTGTAGATTCTATTTTTATATTGTCATTCTTAATTAAATTTTAGTAAATTTATTCTTCTCTCATGTACCACATCGCAACTGTAGTTTTTCCTCCCTTCTCCCAACCCAGTGCACCCCATCTATACCTTCTCCTTTCACTTCAGAAAAGGCAGGCCTCCCAGGGATATCTACAAAATATAGCACACTAGTTTCTATAAGACTGGGCACCTACCCTCATATTAAGGTTGAATGAGGCAACACAGTAAGAGGAAAAGAGTTCCAAAGCTGACAAAAGTCAGAGACAGACCCAACTCCCACTGTCATGAGTACCACAAGAATTATATTGTTATTTTTTGAACAGATGGAATTATCTGATTCCTTTTATTTCTGACTTATATATTTTGCCATAGTAATGAAAATGAATAACTTCAATAATTATATGTTAACCAGTCTGCTTTAGAACTCATGGAAACGATATAAAATGCTTGCAATTAGAAGAAATTGAAGTTTTTATATTCATAGCATCTATGTGACCTATAGAATTTTGCTAATTCTATATTCTGAAGAAACAAACTATTTAGTTCTCTTATCATACAAGAGTTTATAAATTAACTCAGGCTATCACATGGGTTTTTAAATGTCAATGTATTTTGTACATACTTTTTTTATTCCCATAAAGATAGTTAATATTCTGAAGCTCTAAATACTATTACTGTTTTGAGAAAATGCATGATGAAATTAACACCACTTATTGACAAAGGTTCATAGACCCAAAACAATTTTCTAACCTTCAAATGTTTTATGTGTAAAATTGAGCTTTCCTAGAGATAAAAATAAAGCAATCTGTAATACACACACATACACATACACACACGCACATACACACACACAGACGTACACATTTGTTTTAAAATTCATTTTGAGACTTAATTAGAAAAGAAATATGTATGTAGTAATGTGTTTTAGTAAGTCTTTTACCCATGAGTACACACAATCAAGGAAGGCTAACAGATTTTTAAAAATATTAAAATAGATATTCTAGTAGAAAATTTACACAACCAATAAGTAAGGTCAATAGGTTAAGTATAAAACTACAAAGCATAGACTGCCTTTGTTTTTCAAAGGAAATAAGCAAAGCAATTAAGAGGACACTGAGTTCATTCTGGATTCCATTTAAGATGTTAATGAATAGGTTCCCTAAATGTCAGTACAAGCAGTAGGGATAAATCCTGGTGTCACTGCCAGGGGCCTAGCAGTCTGCCACAGCCATGCAACTGTCTCCCACATTCAGAGGGACTACTTTGGATCTGTGCTGTTTCCTTCCCTGTCTGACTAGAGTTGGTGAGCTCCCAATAGCTCAGGTAAACTGTTTCAGTGGGTGTCCCCCTCTTTGCTCATATTCTCACTCCTCTCACTCTTCAACTGGACTTTAGGAGCTCAGTCCAGTGCTCCAATGCTGGTCTCTGCTTCTGTTTCCATCAGTTACTGGATGAAGGTTCTATGGTGACATTTAAGATAGTCATCCATCTGACTATAGATATAGTAGGGAGGGCTTTGGACCCTCCCCAAAGCAATGTCCCTTACCCTCTCTGAGGAGGGGATGGGATGAAGGGATAGGTGGAAGGAATGGGAGGAGGGGAAGAAGAGGGAATGGGATAGGTATGTAAAATGAAAAAAAAGATAATTTGTTTTCTTTTTTTAAAAAAATCAATTAATAAAAAGGATGTTAATAAAGACACTAGTTATGAGAATTAGAAAAACACAGATAGTAAATAATTTAATACATATTATAACTTCCCCCAGTAATCTGTTAAAAATAAATCGACAAGGTTACGAGCAACAATTTGTATCCAAAGAAGAGTAAAGAATACATAATTTTATTATAAACCAAAATGGCTATTTCTAATGAAACCTTGCAACTGACATAAGTAAGAGATTTTCAATAGTGGAATTAATCTTTGTACTGAAGTGCAAGGTGGCACTAGTTTCTCATCAACTAAAGTAATTTTAGAAGAGAGGTTATTGGATAATTACTTGAATAAGGATCCCATGTTTCTAAAAAGCAAAGTTTGATTAAAAACAGACTACAGGTGTGTATTGCTTATAGGAACCTGTTGCTTATTTAATGTGCCCAAATAGTGGTATGTGGAAATATGTAAGCAAGAAAATTAATTAGGTGCTTATGAAGTAGAAGAAGTGGTAATTAAGATAATGTTACAACTAGACAAAGTACAGAGGTATTTGAGAGACTTTGGGACACTGAGTCTTAAATGAGATGTTTTCATCTAACTTCTTCCCTCAAGGCTCAGGAATCTATGTGAAAGGGAAGACAGAACGATTAAAAGAACAAGAGGTGAGGAATGACTTCGTGGAAGCAGTGTCTTCTAGGCTTGCCAAGACTGATGAACTCAGAGTTCAGGCTGTGGCAAATTGCACAAAACCTATATAGGTACAAGGCGGATAGGGTCCCAGTACTGAGAGGGTAAAGTGGATATGAGATATCACCCCTAGCTAAGAAGTTAATCTTTGCATATTATAGATCCCTTAAGTAACTATACACAGATCAAACTAACTACTTCCAAGGAATCTGTTAAAGAACCTTAAGTTTTTGTTTGATTGTTTGTTTTTTATTTAAATATTTTTTGAAGTTGTGAACAAGTGTAACTAATGTGGGATTTGGGGGACTTCTGTTATGTGTACCTCAGATCTACTTGTGAATTGCAGAATTAAAAAATTAATAATGATAAGCATACAAAGATAACACAAAGAAGTCCTGTAAGTGTATCTTTTCTAATTTTTATATCTTTAAATATATTAAATTTTTATAGAGTATATTTGATCATGTTTTCCTCTCTCATAACTCTTCCCAGTTACTTTCCATCTCGCTACTCATCCAACTTTATGTATTTTTCATCTCAAAAAATACAAAGATTAAAATTAAAATAAACAACCAAACAAATAAACAAGACAGAAGGAAAGAAAGAAAGAAAGAAAGAAAGGAAGGAAGGAAGAAAGAAAAAAGACAAAAAGATTGTCCTTCTACCCATGTGGAATCTGTTTTGTGTTGAACAACTATTCCTGAGCATGTGGCCTGCCCTGGCATGTGATTGATATATACAGTGAAATTCCACTTGAGAAAACTGATTTTCCCTTTCCCTGCATGTACCAGTTGTTAAGGGTGGGGCATTGTGTACACTTCCACTTCCCAGGAACATACAACAGACATTTCCAAAGATCATAGTATAGAGCATTAGTTAAGCTTGTTCATGGTAGAAGAGGTAAATTAAAGTTGTCTGGAAGGGATTCCTCAGAACTAGTTAGTGTGGTTTGTATGTAGTTTCTTAAGGGAGCTACAATATGTAAAGAAGGAAGTGAGACACTTCATATAAGGAATTAAGCCTATAGAGGTGCATAGGAGAAGGATGTTGGAAAGAAACAAACTTAGTACGGAAGGGATATATTCAAAATGGCTACTTATGCCTAGATTGCATTTAGTAAGTATCTGTTATTTTCTCAGGCATATGTTTAGCCCCCAGTATCTGTTTCCTTTGCCATTCATTGTCTTCATCATTGGATTGATTATGCAAACAAAGATTGTGACATAATAATTCACTGCATGGTTCATGGATAGTGGAATAAAATGGCAGTAGCTGGTCCTTGATATTTGGTTTTTCTCAGAAAGGCATATGAAAGAAGAAAGACAAGATTCTATTTTTCAAGGTAAATGTTCCATGACAAAATCATTTTCACAGTCCTGGTTTATAGAAGGTGTTTGGGATGGTGCTTGTTTCTGCACATATTTAGGTCTTTGCTGTAAATTCCCCATGTATACTTAGGTTCTTCTCCTGCATCATAATGTACTCTATTGAGAGAACAGTTATTTCTAACTATGTAGACTTCTTCATTCTACACTCCCATCTGATACTTAGCATTTTCCCATGTACATCCCTGCTATAAAGATGGATATTTTGCATTGGTATGGATCTTGGTTTATCAATACAAATTTAAGGTCAATTTTGTTATATTATATATGTATATACATATATATAATATATTTATACATATATACACATATGTATACATATATGTATATATAACATATTTCTGCTCTTGATTAAGGTATTGTGCTTGTACAGCTGATTTAAAAATGTAATGTATAATTAAGAAATATAGGCTAATATATAATCATCTATAATAGTCAAGCTTATAATCAGTTTAGTTAGATTTTCTAGATGTACAGAGATTTATTTCAGATAGATAGGTATTCTTCAAACCTTTCCAAGACTACAGAATATGGCATTTAAAATGTTTTAGGAAATTGGAACTTTTCATGACAGAGAATGTCTGCTCATGGAAGGACCAGTTAATTCAAGAAGAAAATGGGCATCGAAGAGGATCCTTATGGAGTTTGCTAGCCATTTGAGCAAGAAACTGCTCTTGCATAGACTGCTGAACTGGACATACAGGACCCTCATGGAAATAACTGCTGAACTTGCCTAAAGGTGAGACTTTCCTTCAGGGTTCCTGCTTCTTGAAAGAGTCTGCTAGACATTCTGCAGGACACAGAATAATGTTACTGACAAACTGCCAATATAGGTGGAACTGACTTTGAAATTTTCTGCTTCATGGAAAAGTCTGCCAGATACTATGGCAGAAGTATGTAGGCTGAAGATGGATGCCCCAGTGGTACAGAAGAACTTTGGGCAACTGTCTAGGCAGTGAGATGTGTCTGTCAATTCTAGAGTTTTGGAAATTGCTTACAATGCACATCTTGTTTAATTAGGTAATATTCTATCCTTCTGGAGTCTTTGATGGAGTTGAAGAATGGACAGTTATAGTTTTCCTTAGTTATAATAAAATATAGAAGAGATATAAATATTATAACTGTAATTCTTACTTGATACCTGTTTTGTTATATGTAATTTTAATATATTGAAGAAAAACCCTTCCTTTTCATTTAAACATAAAAGGGGATTTGATGTGGGATTCCCCTCTGTATGCTGTAAATATCATTGATTAGCAAAGAAACTGGCTTGGCCTATAACAAGGTAGAACTTAGGGAGATGGAAAAAACTAAACTGAATACTGGAAGAAAGGAGGTAGAGTCAGAGAGGTCACGTAGCCCCACCAGAGACAGACACCGGTTGGAATTTTGCCAGTAAGTCACAGCCACTTGGTGATACACAGATTGCTAGAAATGGTTACATGAAGATGTAAGAGGTAGCTAATAAGAAGTTAGAGCAAATGGGCCAAACGGTGATTTAATTAATAGTTTCTGTGTGTTTATTTTGGGGCTGAGCAGCCAGGAACCAACAAGCGACCTCCTCCAACACATCCCCAGTCCCAACTATCCATTATGCTACCACAGTGTTTTATCCTAAATTACTAGTCCTTTATGCAAACATATGTTCAACACTGAGTCACTGGTATTGATCTGATATGTATCATCCAGACATTTGTCACCAGCTTCCATAAAGTGTGATGGCATTGTAGGCTTTTAATTTTTAAGTTGTCATGACAGTTTTTGCTTATTAGGGAAAAAGTGATTCTACAGATCCAAAATAATTATATGATACATTTTGCTACCTGTGGCTCTTTCCTGAAAAATTGTACCCATCCTCACAGTGGTAATATCTGTCTGTAAGAAGAAAATGAACATGTTTAAAGGCTAAAATAGGATTCAGAAAACTTGCTTATATGTGTATAATGGCAAGTGTACAGTGCAGTTGTATACTGATAGTTATTTTTTTCTCAAATTCTTCACCAATTTGTTGTCACTCAAGGATATACTTTTCAAAACAGCCTATAATTGAAAGTATCTATTTGTCAGATTTAAAATGAAGACTATAAAACATTGGTCATGTTCAGTTGTTGTCTGTTAGAAGGCTGTTCTTAGTGAGAAATGGAAAGGAAGTGGATCTGGAGGGGCAGGAAGGTGGAGAAAACTGGGAGGAGTAGAGATGGGGAAACGCTAATCAGGATATATTGTGTGAGAAAAGAATCTATTTTCAACAAAGGAAAAATATTAAGATATAAAACCACACAAATGTAGAAATTAGTTTAAAATCACTGAAGAATAGCATACACAAATTCTGCTAACAATATAAATGATTATACAATTTTTTAAATTTGCTTAGAAATGAAAATATTAGTGCTTTCTAAATAATGCAATTTCCATATAGGGATATTTGTTTTATCTTTTATTAATGATTTGCCATCATTTTGTTCTGAATAGCTGTGAACTAGAAATCCTAGAAGGATGTTCAATCTACAAAGACTGATTGAATCCCTTTAGTTTTGCTTTCTTTGAAGTTTTGAGTTTTTCTTATTTCAAGTGTCTCTAGAAACTGTAAAGGGTAGTTGCCTAAATATTTGGTAGGCCTGGCCTCAGTCAAGTTTAGTTGTTTCTCATGACTACACTGGAATTATGAATCTTATGAAAATGTTACTGAACTGAAATATTGTATTGAACTGTGGAAATTATTAATATAATTTGCTAATGTCCAAGTATGTTAATAGGTGTATACAGTTTTTAGTATTCAGTTTTCTCAACTGTGTAATTACATACTTTGTCTGTACTCTGTTCCTTGGAATTTACTAATTAAATCTAACTTAATGGAGGCATTGCAATTTTGACCAATTTTCCTGCATTGTGTTATTCTATAAGCTGATAGTTATAAAGATAATATGTAATAAGTCAAATTTATTTGAATTTTTATCTGGGGTGATTTCACATATAGTTCTAGACCATTACAAAATTAAAATATCTTTTGTAAATGTGAGAAGATTCAATGGAAAAATGAAAAGTTTCCGCCGGATGCTTCTGAATTCTAGGTAATTCTAACAAGGACTTGAAGAAGTTAATGTTAAATAGCAGGTCAAAAGCCCAGAGAATGACAAGAACTCGATTTTTACAGCAAATATATCATTTCCTAAGTGTCAGAAACTTTTGAAAGTTGAATCAATTCCTACAGAATGTGTTAATACGTTTAGTATCAGAAGCGTTACTTTATTCCCTTGCTTTAAAATTATTGTTTGGTTCAAGGTGGAAAAGTGTCTAACTTGCTTTCAGGTGGCAGCTTGCTTATTAGAAGAATAAGTTCTATTTCAAAGAAATTTGTCTTGCATTAGGCAGCAATTCTCAAATTATGGGTTACACATTCTTTTACAGATAGTCTATTTATGAACATTAGGACAATTGAGTGACTATGAGAGAATGCAAGAGAAAACTTTGTATTTTCATAATAAAAACGATTAAGAGATGCATTGTGGTTTAAAAATCTGCTTCCAACCTCTATCATTGGGACCTCCCAAACATATACATGGAAGAATTGCCTGCTTCTGTTTGAGGTTTTTAAAATATTAAACTAATATTGATGTGAACATTTATATCATCTTGATCAACATAGATTGATTAGTCATCACATCTTATTGATTAACTTTTTAAAAATAATGTTTTAATTTATTCTTTTTTCTGATCTTATTGATTTTATTTAATTAGTTCCTCATATCTGAACTCTTAACCATGCTTCTTTACAACAATATTTTGTTTCTTTCTCTATTAAGTATTGGATATGCTGTCACCATAGAATATTCCAAAGTTATAGGGATATATAAATTTCTGGTAAAATACATAGTGTTTTTTCCTATGTGTGCTTTAATATTTCAACATGTTGGTGTCTTCCCTCTATAATCTCTCATAATTTCCAGCGAATGTTTCTATCTTTTGGTTTCATTTATTTTTTTTTTTTTTGGTTTTTCGAGACACGGTTTCTCTGCAGTTTTAGAGCCTATCCTGGAGCTAGCTCTTGTAGACCAGGCTGGTCTCGAACTCACAGAGATCCGCCTGCCTCTGCCTCCCGAGTGCTGGGATTAAAGGCATGTGCCACCACCACCCAGCTCTGGTTTCATTTTTGATTTCTCTTTTAAAAATCAAGTATTCCTATTTTGAAGGAAGTATATATATTACCAACCTACATTTGTTCTTTAATAATTATCTTTCCTATAGAATCTGTATTCTTAATCTTGTTCTCAGTGCTTAGGATTTAGTTCGTAATCTGATATATTAATAGATCAGGTTTATTGCCTTGTCTTTGTATCTATAGTTTATTAACAAGGAATGGACTTCCTGAAGAACTAATGCAATTCCCACCAGTTTTATCATTGTAAATTAAACAAGAATATCTTAAATAATTCGAGGAACAATCTTGAAATTACGAGGTCTGAACACTGAAACTGCATCTTTTTCCACTGACTGAGTCAGCATCAGAGACCAGAGCCAAGAGGGAGTAAGATTTTTAAGTACTGAAGATGCAGCAATATTCTTGTTCTTTGTTTTGGGGAAACCAGGATTGAAATGCAATAAACATCAAAATAAGCATAGTAATACCACAGAATCAGTTTGAAGTTGCATCTAGATATTTGATATAATTGTAACACCCCAATCACCTGAGCTCACTAATGTTGCATTAAGAGCAAATTTTCCACTTTCCATTTCTTCGACTCACTCCTGATTTAAAACCCAGGTGAGAGGCTGATAGCCCATCTCAGGATGTACTGTGCATGCAGGTTACCAAAACTTGACACAAGCAAATGTTTGCTTTTAGATTATTGATGTCAGAGGTTAATTCTGTCTCTTACTAACCATCCCTCCCAGAGTGGCAGATTCCCAAATATTTAAATAAATCACCCAGAGGCAAGTCAGATAAAAGGTCCAATCAGTAAGGATTTCAGTTAAGTTTCCTTTCTATGCAAGTCGGTATTGGGGATTTCTACTGTAAAAACAAAACAAAAAAATCAAAATACTCTTTTAGACTGATAAATCAGTTATATATTAATAAGTGCTAGCTGTTTAAAAGACTGGTCTATATTTATTTTAAATATATGAGTGCTTGCCTGCTCATATGCGCCATGTGCATTCCTGGTTTCCATGAAGTCATACCAATTGAAATGTTTTTCATCTTTTTTTAACTATCTTAACTTATCTTAACAAGTGAAGAATAAAGAATTGAAGATTTAACGTTATTTGTAACTGCTCATAGGCTACCTTTTCATAAGCTATACAATTAGGTAACATAAGTACAGACAATTGTATGATAGGTCCTGTTTTTAATAAAAATACTGTATCATTTTCTTACAATCTTGTTTTTTTTTCTGAATCTACAGACATTCTTATTGGTTTCACACAAAACATTCAGTCACTTTCTCAGTCTCACTGAGCAGTTTGTCTCCTGGTCTAATTCACTCTCCTTATCCATGTCTTTGTCCAATAAAAAGGCCTTGTTGTTATGCTTGTCTTCTTTCAGGACATTCACAGCTTTTCCCCCATTCCACACTTCTCCTCTGCTGATTTTTCCAGATATGTCATAGGTTGTTTTCTTTATTACTAATTATAACAAATTTAAAATCTTAAATACTTTCCTAACATGCTTATACTTCTTACTTATTCAAGTTCCCATGCTTTAAAAAAAATAACTGAGTTATATGTCTAGATATATGATATAGAAGTTCAAAACACTTATTTGCCAGAGGACCAGAGCTCAAGACTGAGCACATGAGTTGGATAGCCTAGAAACACTTGTAATTCCCACACAAAACCTGCCATTGTGTGGCATACATTTACACACACAGTATAAATAAAAATAAAAATAAATTAAATTAAATTTTAATTTGTGATTGAATTTTAACAGTTCACTTAATATAGATAGTATTATTTTATGATTTGCAGTATTTTCTGCATTTTATTGGTTGTCTTTTTACTTGAAAATGTCATTTGAAATGCAAGTAATTTAAGTTTGATGAAGTTCAATTTACTCATTTTTTTTACATCACTTGTAACTGTCGATGCTCTATCTGGGTTTTAGGATTTCAGACATTTAGGTTCTGGGATACTTTGAGTAACTACTTCACATTTTATGAAGAGGGTATTTGGTGACACTCTTGCTTGAAGAGATAAACTTCTCTTACCACCATTTTCTGAAGAACACATGTTTTTCTGATTGAACTGTCATGAAATTCTTTTAAAACCTCATTTTCTTTTTTTTTTTTTTTTTTTTTTAATTTTGTTTTCATCTGTTTATTTAGTTACAACAACAATATAACAATGCATACCAAATAGGAAAGATAGTTAAAATGATGATATAATGTTCAGTAACAGAAATGACTATATCTGAAGGAACTGCCCAGGTGTAACCTCATTTTCTTTAAAATTTAATTACATTTATTTATCTATGTAACATTGCCTTAAATACAATTACCTATCATAAATATTGAAATCAGAAGTTTTAAATCCTCTTTTTTTATTCTTGTTTAATTTTATTGTGACCTTTCTGGATCCCTTATATTTCCAAACGAGTTTTAAGTTAAGATTGTCAGTGTATACAATAAAGATCACAGTAAACATTTAACATCTGAGATTACTGGACTCAAGGTTGATTTTTAATTATATTGGACAAGTGTTTTCTGCTATTTTATTATTAGTAGAAATCTGAAAATCAAGTTCTACTTGAGACTACCATCTTCCTTGGTCACTTGCAGAAGACTGTTTAAAATTCAGTGACAGAAGGCCACTCACAAATGTGTGCTAGAGTTACTCAGGTATCTGTCTTAAGTGAGACATTCTCCTTTGACATCTGAACATGTGTAGATAGAAGTTTTTTTTCCTGCCCAGTCCCACAGCTATTCAGTCTCAAATAAACACACAGAGGCTTATTTTAATTATAAGCTCTTTGGCTTCTTTTTCAGGCTTTTTACTAACTACTTCTTACAACTTGTCTATTATTACTAACTACCTCTTACAACTTGTCTATTATTACTAACTACCTCTTACAACTTGTCTATTATTACTAACTACCTCTTACAACTTGTCTATTATTACTAACTACCTCTTACAACTTGTCTATTATTACTAACTACCTCTTACAACTTGTCTATTATTACTAACTACCTCTTACAACTTGTCTATTATTACTAACCACCTCTTACAACTTGTCTATTATTGCTTATTATTGAGTGATTGGAATAAGAAACCCCCTAAACATTAGAGCCCATTGGGGAGGTTAACGCTTACTCTTCATAAACTGATGGTAAACACCTATTGTTGGCAATACAATTTAATTATGTCTTTGGACATGGAGAAGTACAGCTGGTGTCCAACAGAAGAGTCACTCCTTTGACTAGTCTTTCTAGTGGTGAAAGGTACTCTGAATGCTACAGAAAGAAAAAAAAAAAGTAATCATCAATACTATCTCAAAGCTGTGGCCTATGCCAGAAACCTAGCCACAAGATACATTAGTTCAATAGTGATTATAAGATATATTAGTTCAATAGTTACACCTATATTATGGAAGTAACAAACCACTTTTTTATTGCTGTTATTTTTCATTTAAATGCATAGTTCACTCTATGAACAAACACATAATTGGTAGTACTATAGTTGCTAAGATCCTAAGACTGCATAGATAGGTCATGGGTCTGAAGTGAAAACTTATTACTATTGTTCTGTTAAAGGAACATAAAATGACTCCTAATAAATATTGATAAACACATAAATGAGTGCATCAATAAATTCTCATCAGAGAAGCTTTTGAAATAATAATAAACACAGACACAACTGGAAATCATGCAAAGAGTGAGGGACTTCAGAGCACTCAGTCCTAAATTCAGTATCTTATGAAACCTTGTACTTCCTACAAGACTCAGTGATCAAAGAAGATGAGGAGGCAGAAAAATGATAAGAACCATACATATTGGTTGTCTCCATGGAAACATCTTCTAGGCAGAGCAAGGCTCATGCACATATGAGTTTAAAGATTGTTACAATATTCTCAAGACTTTCACATATTCAAACAAGACAAAATCCGAGAACAAAGAAAGGGAAGTGTATACAAAGTCCACTTGAAGCAATAGGCTATTAGTAAGTATACTCTGGAAAAGGAAAGTCAGTTTTCTTCAGTGGAATGTCAATGAGTAATTCAACCACAATCTAGGGCAAGTCCCATGCCTGGGAGTAGTTGCCCCAAACAAGATGGATTCTGTGTTTTGTATGTATGGGCTTTTCCCCCCATTTTTTGTTCTATTTTTATATTTTCCCACCAGTTTTTTGTTTCTTTGTTTTGTCGTGTCATGCAGAGTGGGGAGGGAGAAGAAGGAAGAGAGATTGAAGGACGTAGAGAGAATGTGGAAGGGAGCTAGAGAGTGAAGTTGGGTAGATAGGGAGGTGGAAAGAATCTGGAAGGAATGTGGGAGCGAAAAGGAGGACCAAGATATATTCTATGGAAACTATTTCAGTTTTCAGTGCCCTTTATCTTAAAAGCAATGGAATTTTAATTTGTTTTTGTCCCCTGTAAGTACTCTGAAAAATATAGACGCTTAGAAAACTATTATCTGTGGCCAGATGCTTGAACGTACTAATGGGGTTCAAACGGAGGTTCCCAGCTAATGAGAATGCTAACTTGCCTAACAAAATTTAGAGCAATCCATGATTTTATTTTTCCCTGTTGTCATTTGTACAAGTGAATAGGAAGCCTGCGTTTACTCTTTTAGTTTGCTGCTTGTTGGATTTCCAACAGCTTTATTGAGGTAGAAAGTAGTTCACTCCAATATTTTCAAAGATCTCACATTCAAACAGAAAACTGCCAGTTTTTCCTGAACTTTCAACAGCAGTCTTAAAACTGTCTTTGAATAACCTTTTGAAGTTCTAAAATACTCATTTTAGAAAATAATTTTAAAGAGAAAAGGATGCTAGACAGAGAAAAAATACATACAAATAAACATATTCTATCTTTTATTTACATACATATTTGAACCCTGACACATTAATGGGAAAATTGACCTTTTAATATATTTATGTGCCTCAGGACACTAAGACAACCCACCACAGAAGTACAAATGTGTTCATGTTTATTATATTGACACATGATTCACAATGGTCCTTTTTCAGAACCAGCCTAATTGCCTACCAAAAGATGACTAGAGAATATCGTACCTGTGCACAGTGGAATTTTCCAGCTGGAGCCAAAAATAAAATTAGATATTTATAGAAAAATGGATGCAGCTGAAACTACTTTTGTTCAGCCAAATAAGCCAGTCTAAGAGATATAAATATGTGTTTTATATTGTATGTGGAATATAGATTTAAATATCTACCAATGTGTGGTGTGTTTGTGTATATGTGCATGCATATGCATGTATGTGTGTGAGAGAGATAAACATAGGACCATGAAAAGGGAAAGAAAGAACTTAATTGAGGTATACAGGGGGAAAGAAAGTCTAATGTGAAATACATTTTGTGGTGGTTTGGATGGTAATGGCACCAATAGGCTCAAAGGAAGTGGCTCTATTAGGTGGTGTGTCTATTTGGAGTAGGTGTGGTCTTATTGGAGGAAGAGTGTTTCTTGGGTGGGCTTTAAGGTTTCAGAAGTTCAAGCCAGCCTCTCCATTCTCTTTCTCTCTCTTGCTCTCTCTCTCTCTCTCCTCTCTCTCTCTCTCTCTCTCTCTCTCTCTCTCTCTCTCTATCTCTCCCTCCCTCTCTTTCTCCCTTCCTCTTTTCCCGCTTTCCTCCCTCTCTCCTGCTGATCTCAGCTATTTCTCCATCACTATGTCTGCCTGTGTGAGTCCATGCTTACTGCTATTATGGTAATGGAATAAAACTCTGAATGAAAGTCAACCCCAATTAAAAGCATTTCTTTATAAGAGTTGTGATCACGATTTCTCTTCACAGCAATAGAACATTAACTAAGAAACATTTAACATGACAGCAGAAGAACATTTGTGTGTGTGTGTGTGTGTGTGTGTGTGTGTATGTGTGTATGTGTGTGATGAAGGGAACCACCATGATGGAGGAGAGTTATCTGTCTATGTTTCTTTCATTGGTTAATTAATAAAGAAAACTGCCTTGGCCCTTTAAGAGGACAGAAAATTAGGTAGGTGGAGTAGACAGAACAGAATTATGGGAACAAGGAAGTAGAGTTGGGGAGACGCTTCAGGCAGGCTCGATAGGGAGTCTCCATGCTGCTGCTCTCCGAGATGGACGCAGGTTAAGATCTCTCCTGGTAAGGCACCCCTCGTGGTGCTACCCAGATTACTAAATATGGGTTAAAGCAAGATATGAGAATTAGCCAATAAGAGGCTGAAACTATGGGCCAGGCAGTGTTTAAAAGAATACAGTTTCCATGTAATTATTTTGGGTAAAGCTAGCCGGGTGGCGCGGGACACAGCCCGCCGCTTCACACTACAGTTTGGCGCTCCAACGTGGTGACCAAATCCATGTAAAAACCTCATTGGCTTTTATAGGACTGGATATTTGTGTTCCCGTGTGGGATCGGAAGGAGAGTGCACTGAGACCGGTCCAAAGGCTCAGAGATCCCTGCCTGCACCTGGGCAGATGGCAGAATCAGGCTTAGGCGAGCGGGAGAGCATGGCGGATTCCTGCCGCCATAGAGATGTTTTTAGACTGCGCGGTGCTCTGCCTGTCAGATTTGGCTGTAACTTGGATAAAAAGAGTTTCTGTGCTGCACGCTCAGTCTCAGAATTAAACTGCTGAGTGCGGCTCCAATGTCGACTGCTGTGTGCCTGGAACTGTGTGCGGCTCAGGGGCACCAAATGACTGAGGCAGGAGCGGCTTTGGCTCTGCTCCGCCATGCTGAATTGTGCTGAGCTCAGACCGGTCTATCGCAATTACCATAATAACAGCGCAGTTAAGGTTTAGACTTGGCTGTAAACAGGCAGTACCGTATTATTTTAAGAAGTGGTTAACCTTTTAAGAAATGCTCCTGGATAGTAAAAAATTACAGATTCACAATAGAAAAGATTCAGACATAAAAGACTTTTAAATGAGTCACAGTGTTGGATGAATGTATGTAGGCTTGAGAGAGAGAGAAGAAGAAAATATAAAAAATAAAGTTAATGCCTAAAAAAAAAGGCTAAAGTCTTTAAAGAGACAGAATAAAGTAAAGTGATAGAATGAAAATAAGCCGCATAAAAATGGAAAATTCACAGAGAGTCTGGATTATGTATTTTATTGTGTTTTCTTTGAAATTTTTGACTGTAAAGGAGCTAAATACAGAGAGACATTTCATTATATGGGCTGCCAGTCTAGACCAAAATGGACATCTTAATGGTATGACTTCAGGATTTGGATTTAAGAACATGATGCTTTGGAAAAGAGTTTCTTCTTTTGCTTTCACAGAGGACGAGACTCTGTGGATTGCTTCTATCCCAATATGGTATGATAGACCACGCCCTCCTGAAAGGTTGCTGTGAACACCCTCAAAAAATTACTTCGCTCAACTGCCGACTGGGATGAACCTAGCAGACAGGTTATACCATGAAAGACCTAAATAACAGCGCCCCCATTCAGCAGGAAGCAGTTTGGAGAGAAATAACTGCGCCCATTTTCCCAAATATTGTTTATAAATGTTCTTTTACATTTAAAGGGGGATATGATATAGAGATGAATAATTTGCAATGGTATGGATTTTAAGGTCAATTTGTTATATGTATATGTATTTCTGATCTTGATTAAGCTATTGTGATTGTAGTTCATTTTAAAAACTGTAATGTATAATTAGGAAATATAGGTTGTTAATGGATAATCATTGATAATAGTTAAGCTTGTAGTCATGTTATTAGATTTTCTAGATATGTAGAGATATATTTCAGTTAGATAGACATTCTTCATATCTTTCAAAGACTGCAGAATATGGCATTTAATGTTTTAATAACTTAGGGTTTTTCATGACAATGAGACACGTCTGCTCCTGGCAGCACCAATCTACTTCGAGAGGAAGATGGGCATCGAAGAGGCTACTTATGGAGTTTGTTAGCCATTTGGGCAAGAAACTGCTCTTGGCTGGACTGTTCCATAAACTGGACACAAAGAACCCGCAGAGAGAGGACTGCTGAACTTGCCTAAAGGTGAGATGGTCTCTCAGGGTTCCTGATTCGTGAAGGAGTCTGCGAGACGTTCTGCAGGACACAGCAGAAAGTGACTGAACTGTCTTTGGAATTTTTCTGCTTCATGGAAATGTCTGCTGGATACTGTGGGCCTGAAGCCCGAGGATGGATGCCCCAACGGTACAGGGGAACTTTGGGTGACTGTCCAGGCAGCGAGTTGTCTCTGTCATTTCTAGAGTTTTATAAGTTACTTACTTCTTGTTTACTTAGGTAGTCTTATATCCTTCTGGAGTCTTTGATGGAGTTGAAGAATGGTTCAATAGTTATAGTTTTCCTTAGTTATGATAAAAGATAAAATAGATTTAAATATTGTAACTGTAATACTTGCTTGATAACTGTTTTGTTATATGTAATTTTACTATGTTAAAGCCTTTCTTTTTTGTTTAAACAGAAAAAGGGGAAATGATGGAGGAGAGTTATCTGTCTATGTTACTTTCATTGGTTAATTAATAAAGAAAACTGCCTTGGCCCTTTAAGAGAACAGAAAATTAGGTAGGCGGAGTAGACAGAACAGAATTCTGGGAAAGAGGGGGAGACGCTTCAGGCAGCCGCCATGCTTCTCTCCAAGATGGATGCAGGTTAAGATCTCTCCTGGTAAGGCACCCCTCGTGGTGCTATATAAATTACTAAATATGGGTTAAAGCAAGATATGAGAATTAGCCAATAAGAGGCTGAAACTATGGGCCAGGCAGTGTTTAAAAGAATACAGTTTCCATGTAATTATTTTGGGTAAAGCTAGCCGGGTGGCGCGGGACACAGCCCGCCGCTTCTGTTGGCATAAACTGGACACAAAGAACCCACAGAAAGAGGACTGCTGAACTTGTCTAATTTTGGGGTTCCTGATTCAAGAAATAGTCTGCAAGACATTCTGCAGGACAGAGCAGATAGTGACTGAACTGCCTTTGAAATTTCCTGCTTCATGGAAATGTCTGCTGGATATTTATGGGCCTGTAGGCCGAAGATGAATGCCCCAATGGTACAAAAGAACTTTGGGTGACTGCCCAGGCAGCGAGTTGTCTCTGTCATTTCTAGAGTTTTGGAAGTAGCTTACTTCTTGTTCACCTAGGTAATATTATATCCTTCTGGAGTCTTTGATGGAGTTGAAGAATAAATAGATAGTTATAGTTTTCCTTAGTTATGATACAAGATAAAGTAGATATAAATATTGTAACTGTAATTCTTACTTGATAACTGTTTTGTTATATGTAATTTTACTATGTTAAAGTGAAAGCTTTTCTTTTTTGTTTAAACAGAAAAAGGGGAAATGATGTAGGTGTGTCTTCTATCTATCTGATGATTTCATTGGATAATTAATAAAGAAACTGCCTGGCCCATCTGATAGACCGGCCCTTAGGTGGGTGGAGTAGACAGAACAGGAAGAAGGAAGTGAGGTAGATGGCTCAGTCAGATGCCACGCCTCTCCTAAATTAGTCAGACCTCCGTGCCTCTCCTCAGAGAGAAGCCAGACGCGATGAAGCTCCAGCCCAAGATGGACGTACACTAGAATCTACCTGGTAAGGCACCACTTTGTGGTGCTACACAGATTATTAGATATGGGTTAGTCAAGATGTGAGTAAGAGGCTGAAACTAAGGGCCAGGCAGTGTTTAAAAGAATACAATTTGTGTGATGTTATTTCGCATGTAAAGCTAAACATGGCAGGAGCAGGGTGGCGGGAATCCAGCCCACAGCTCCTCACTACACCACCAACAGAATCCAGGAAATGCAGGGGATTATGGAAGGGCAAAGTGAATAAAACCCAAACACAATAGCATATGTAGTATGCAAATGCAATTACAAAGCTTGTTGTATTGTATGATAAATTAAAAATTGATATGAGTGCCAGGGAAGAAGGATCAGTCATCCATGTTCTTGCTAGAAGATGAGGAGCTGGATTTGAATCGTCGGAACCCATGGACAAGGTAGGCATGATCACATGTGACCGGTGGTGTGGAGATTGAATGCACGCTATCCAGACATTGAGTTCAGGGTGTAGTGAGACACTGTTTCTCAAAAACTGAGGTGGAGAATGACTTCCAGTATCTGAAGCTAACCTCCACTTCATGTGCACCAACATACACATGTGTGCACACATCCTTACAGATTAACTAATGAAAATTATTGAACAGTGTGCCTATGTGCCCAACATTTACTGGCATTGCTGTTCTTGCAAGGCTTTCCTTATAGTTCCTCACTCATTAGGCAAACCATTTATGTTCTCCTCTGATTTCATAATAACCTCCTATTTATGAATCCATATGATTTGGCTACAATTAAAATGATTCATATAATATACATATTACATGAATTTATTTAAAATATGTTAATTTTTCCTATATGATTCTGTTCTTGTTTCTTTCACACATTTTTCCTTTGTATAGAGTAGAACAAATATGTAACTAATTATACTAGTGAAGATAAGCAATTTTGGCACTCTTTCTGTATTGTAAGTATTCTTATCTCCTTATATTAGTATTTAAATAAAACACCTATGTCAGAACAAAGTCCAAGAATGAGTATTTTGAGGTAAGGAGTATAATGAGTGCTTGTGGGAAAGCTCCAAAACAAAACAACAACAACAACAACAAAAAACAAGACAGGAGTATTGTAACTCAGCATTTTAAAAAACACTAGACTTATTCTTGGAGAAAGTTTACCTCAGACTATTTATTACAACTTTCTTCTTTTTTTTGGTTGTTTGAGACAAGTTTTCTCTGATTAATAACCTTGGCTGTGCTGGAATTCATTCTGCAGACCAGGTTGGCCTCAAACTCACAAAGATCTGCCTGCTTCTGTTTCCCTAGTTCTGGGATTAGAGGCATGCACCATCACTGCCTGGCTAGAATGTGTAGCCCAGACTGGCCTTGAACTCATGGTCCTCCTACCTCCATCCCCTTCAGCAAATCCTACTGGCTCATGCCACCTATGTTTTTGTATGACTAATGGAGTAGCACCTTTTCCACATGTGGGCTTGTCTGCCATATGCACCTTGCCCTTTTGATTGTGCACTTTACTCGTGTGACTGCTCTTCACCTTCAGATGCTCTGTCTGATGCTCTGAATAAAGTTGACTATTGCACGAGACCAGTCTGCCTCATTCTTTGGCTCCATTCTCCCACTTCTCACTGCATCTAGAGCAATAAAAACATCTGGTCTTATCATCTGTTATTTCATAGCTGACTTTTCAGATTGGCATGACGCTGTGACAGTTTGAATGAGAATGTCCCACAAGCTCATATATTTGTATACTTGGTATACTTGATTCCCAGTTAGTAGGATTGTTCAGAAAGGCTTAGGAAGTGGGACCTTATTGGAAGGTGTATCACTGGGGAGGTGGGGGTTTTCAAAAGGCTTGCCATCCCCAGTGTTGTCTTTTTATATATCTGTCTCATTCTTGTATATCAAAATATGAGCACGCAGCTATTCCGGCTACCGTGCATTTGCTATACCATTGTGGGCTCAAAACCTCTGAAACTGTAAGTTCAACATTTTCTTTTATAAGTTGCCTCAGTGATGGTCATAACAATAGAAAAGTAACCAAGACAGATCTATACATTAGGCAGTGATTCTGTTAACTCTCCTGAACTGTTGCTATACAGGGCCTTGTGATTGTTCAGTAAGTTTAAAATGCTAAAGAATTTTATCTGATCTTATGTGTGTTGGTAGGACAAGACATCACTTTTATTCCCACATATGATTTTCTTCTTTTCTTGGTTAGACTGTTTGCAATGGCAGGAACTTCTTTAGGAAAAAGTAAACTACACCATAGAAATCAGGGAAGGCAAATTTAGCAAAGACGAGACTGTGACTCTTCACTTTCTGAGGAGTCCAACAGTAAAAAAGTTAGAAAGTTAATCTCTAATTTCAGAGACACACATTGGAAGGAAATGGATTTGAAGGAGCTGTGAACAAAACCATTGCCATGTAGAAGACTGTGGGAGAAGTCAGAAGATGGATAAAGATAGAGCAAATACATGGATAAGAGGAAAGATATAAGAAGACATAGGCGAGATGCAAATACTTGGGGAAATAAAAAAGGAAGTGTTAGAAAATAAGGGAAAGTCTAAATAGTAACACTGAAAAACTATTAAATATCTCATAAGTACTTATGATTATAATTTGATGTTGGATAGTTCAATAAATATTCAAAATAATTGTTTTACTAAAGTGATAAACTCCACATTTTTTTGCAGTATTTATCAGGGAAGCAAAAATTGGACGGCGGATCCCATATTGTAGGGCACAGTGCTTTAAACAAAAACTGAACTGTGTTTTAAAAAAAGAGAGGTGTTGCATAAGCAAGCTGATTGGAGGACATAGACACTTATATTGGAATCTGGATATAGAGTCTGCATCAAGTAATAAATGAGGTGGTCCAATCTATGATGGATTCCGCCTACTACTTAACTATTTTTGAGTTGACTCGAGTGAGAAGTAGAGACTATAAATACTTGCTTCAGGGAGGAAATTTTAAAACAACCCCATGGAAACGAGACAATGATGAAATGGGGCAAATGGGGTTTACAGCTTAGGGGAAACATGCTCTAAGTGATGCCTACAGTCAGCAGAATGAGTAGCTGGATCTATCGACAGCAGAAGTAATTTTGAAAGAAATTGTTTAGTAACAAAGAGTTTGCTAAGTATGTGACTGTCAATCAACAGAAGAACGGAAATAATTCTAGATTTCTAGTGAACCATCTTTTCTTTTTACATATATAGGAAAGATAATGAAATACCATGAAAAAAAGGGATGAACGAATAAGAAAAGGCTTCCTTGGGCCAACAGTGAGTCAAAGTTAACAAAGTATACACTCTTTGGCTCCATTTAATTCAACTAAAATAACAGTGGAACTTTGGCATTAGAAGGCAAGAGAACTTTAAGACTTGAAAACAGAGACAGGCTGTGGCACAAGGAATCCTTGTGATGCTAGGTAATGAGCTGCTTTGTTCTGGATGCCGGTGCCCTTGGTCAACTTGTGGGACTCCATCTGGTTGAACACTTGTTATTCATACAAGGTTTCATACATGAGTTCCTCTTTAATAAAATAATTCTAAAATAAGTTTAAACATCATCATTTCAAGAAAAAAATGATGGCATGAACAAACTCCTTTGTCTGGAGAAAAATTCTGGAGGACAATGAGCATAGCATTAGATGGACATATTAAGGTAGAACGTAAATTGAACAACTTTATAAAGTTCGAGGTTTGATCTCTGCTCGGGAAAAACGATGACTAAAGGTCTTGTAGGTTTGCCTGTTATTCATACACATTTTATGGCTCATGGCACAAAGTAAGGAACAGGAATCTTGACAAATTACTCTCCTGACCTCTGGACTATGCTTCCTTGCCTCATATGCTTCTATGTCATAAGCAAAAGGAAACTTCATAGAAGGCGAACCTGAGATATAAGATCTAGGAGTCAACTTTCCAAGTCCAGTAAAAGATAGAAAATATATCTTTCTGCAAAACAAATGAACAAAGAAAAAAAAAGAACAACAACAATAGCAATGACAACAACAACAAAAAACCCGAATAACTAGAGAAAATCCAGTAACTAATGAGAGGCCACACACCCAAGTAGCTTAGGACATCTTCTGGTTACAAATACCAACATAGGCACTTCAGGATCCTTACTTGACATTTTCATATTATCCAGACCACACTGAGCCAGTTGAACTTGTGAAGGATGTTGATGGCAAGTCAACAAAATCCCAGAATTAGTGTGCAGTTAAAAAATAATCATACAGCTCTGGTTTTTAAGTGGTGTGTGATTTTGAACCTGCAGTTTTCACTTATGATCTTTTGGTTTTACTGTAGAGATAGTTTTCCTTAGTTACCCCTGTTTTAAAGATGCTTTCCTAAATTAAGATGCCACAGTGGAACAGCAAGCAGCTGAAAATGTGCATTTAATTATTCTTTCAGGTGAGAAAATATGCTGCACCCATCCCGTCAGGACCATTGCCTTGTGTAGCTGGTGGCTGACTGCACTTAATGGTGTGGTTTATATTGGTAGAACAACTTGGTGTGGTTAATGCTGATTTTCTTTTATGCAGAGATAATCGTTTCATACAATTAGATCTATAACCTCATGCGATTAACCAATTTCTTAGTAACCTATACCCTTTGACTTACATGTTGAGAATTCAGTGTGATTTTCACACATTAAGTAAAACATTTACTCAGAATAACATTGAAGAGATAAACTAAGCTGGTTTCCAAGTTTTAATTTTAATGTTTGAAGCAAGTGAATATGAATGCATACTAAGTTCACAAGTTCTGTTTTAACCTTTCTGTTTATAGATCCCATTCCTTTGCTGTTTATGTGTATGGATTCTTATAAGTTTCTTTTTCCAAGGCTTTATTTTACTAAAATCAAAAGTTGCATAAACTTATTAGATATGTTATCAATCATCTGAATTGCAAGTTGATTGTAATTTTTGACATCAAACTTGTTTACTTCACCTTTCCTAAAAGTACACCTAGAATTAGAGCTTAATATTTTTTGTCAAAACATACGAAAACGTAAAATCTTTAAAGTTGTGAAACATATTTATATACTCACTGTTATTTAAAAAGTAATCTTTCACAAAAATATAAATTTATTCAAATATTTATAAATATATTACATTGATCTAAATTATCTGTTGGAACATAACTGAAAATTTTCAGTAGAAATGTTTCAAAAAACAAAAATACATTACAGTTTCATTTTTTAAAAATCAATATTATCACTTTTCAGTATCAAATTGAAGTATTAATAACACATTTAGTTTTTATCTTCTAGAAGATTCAAGAGACATGTATTTTAGGTCAATATCCAACTACAAGGTCTAACTTACTGTGTGTTATTCAGGGATGTGGGATTGAGTGTAATAAGCCAGAACCATTGTGTTCATGTTTTTATTGCATAAATTTTCTGCATAGATGTTCTCTTTTAACAAAACAATCTCTAACTTGTAAAAAACCTATTTAAATACCTAGTATTATTTCAAAGTTCTCTAGGTAGACATAGTGCTATTGTCCCCATACCTGAAGGCAAGAATAAATAGGTCAAGATTACAAGGTAAATATGAGTACATTGAACAATTTTCTGTACTTCCTTATAAAACTCTTGATGACATTTTATTTTATTAAGCTATAATTTTGTGGTTTATTATATAAATCCACACATTTCTGAAAATTTCTTAGAGTTGATTGTATGGATAGACTTTATTTTATTGTTGTTAGTTTATATAACTTTTCATATTTATGGTAGAGTTTATATCTGTCTATCTACACATATGTGTATATGATTTTTTAACAGTTATTTGCTTGTGATCAAAGCTAATCTCGAATTCATTATTTTTCTAACTTTTCATTCAAAGGGTTAGGATGGCTGCTGATTATTTTCCCTAATAAAAATGATCATATAGTGTTTATTATAATGTATGTACCAATAAAAATGAGCATATATTATATATCATAATGTAGGTACTGTCAAACTAAAATTAATGTCAAATATTTAAAATAATAACTACAAATACTTCTTAAAATAATGCTATATTTTTTCTTTTTCTGCCTATGAAAAAGGAAATTAATATAATTTTCTATAGACTACTGTATTAGTCAGGATTCTCTAGAGGGACAGAACTAGTAGAATGAATACATTCACAGAGAAAGTTTATTAAAATAACTTAGAAACTATGGTCCAGCTCATAAAACATTGGTTGTCTACCATTTATAGGTCCAAGAATTCAGGAGTTGTTCAGTCCATGAGGTGGAGTTTTTCAAATGTTTTTCAGTAAGTCAATATCCAAAGTATGCTCTAATGCCAGTTTATGAACAGACTTGTCACCAGGAGCAAGAGTGCAAGCTTCATCTTTCATGTCCTTTATTGACTGTAAGCAGAAGGTGTGACCCAGATTAAAGGGAGATTTTTCCACCTCAAAAGATCCAGATTAAAAGTAGATCTTTTCATATCAAATGATTTAATTAAGAAAAAAGTTCCTCAAAGGTGCATCCAATCACTTGGGTTCAGATAATTCCAGATGCACTTCAAGTGGACAATCAAGAATAGCCACCACAAATAGGAAACACAGTTCTACAAAGATCAGAAATTAAAAACTCACAAAATATTTATGATTTCATAATTATACTAAGGTTATCTTTATAGTATTTTTAAGTTTTAAAGCTTTATTATCTTCTTTATGTGTAAGGAAGTTTTGAACACAAGGATGTGTATATTATGTGTATAATGGCCGTAGAGACTCAAAAACAGTCTCAGATTTCCTAGGACATGAGCTACAGATGATGTGCGCCATCAGTATATGTTAGAAATCAAATCCCATGTCGTCTGGAAGACCAACCTTTATCCTCAACTGCTGAGCCACACCTCTCCAGCCCCTTAGCCTTATTATTAATGATAATTTTCCCTTAATTTAAAAAAAATTTGGTTTCCTCTTCTCTTGCTTCTTTTAAAATACATTTGATAACATCATATTCAGGAATCTGACACTTAGCTAATATTTTTTCTATTTCCCTTGATTTCTACATCTTCTTTACATAATCTCTTCTCTCTTCCATGTGAGTATACCTGGAATGAGAGCAATGCCAGTGAAAATTAATTTTCTTCCCTTTTGAAGCTTAGCGCTATAGTCAAATCCCTTGACATGGGTACTACGATGCTGTGAAAATGTCAGCCACACCATGTTTTATATAATAGGTTCGGTCTGACCTACTTAACTGTGCTGAGATGATTTGTCTTTTCATCATTCCAACTTTTTAGTTGTGAAATTGTAGGCCAGAGGTTAAAGGAATAGAGAAGTTTAAAGAATTATTAAATGCATATTTTGTTCTTCTTTACCTTTGAAGGGGTCATCTTTGAAGACTCTCAGTAGCAAATGTGAGTATTAAACTGTTTTCAAAGCAAGCATAAATTTTAAGCCTTGCGGATTTATCATCCAACTAGAACCCATAGTAGAATAACTATGAAAAAAATATTTAACTACAATATTGGTGGGTTATTATGTAAGTGCATATGACATCTATCTTTAACAGTTCTTAGTTGTAGTGACAGCCTTCAGTCATTATCCAAGTATTATATTTTCTAATTTAAAATAATTTTCAAATTTGACATCATAAAACATAATTGATGAGATATTATTATCCCCTCTGCAATCATCTACAATTCTATCAGTCATCATATTATTATTATTTCTTCTTTACATATTTATTTTTTATATATACATTTCTTCTATAACATGTCATGACAAAGGAAGTGACTCATCAGATGACAGCCAATAAAACATGCTACACTGAGGCAAGGAAGCCTAGAACACTGATTATTATTTAAAACATTCTGTCTCTCTAGCATAATTGTAAAACTCAGGATGACCTATTAAAGTCCACTCTTGGTAGGTGGTGTTGGATCTCTTTACCTGAAGCCACAGTTCCTGAGATTGAATTATCCCTTTCAAGGTAAAGACTTTTCTCAAGAGAATGTGGTCTTAAGATATCTCAACTGATACACCATGAAGCTATGTTAAAATTAATAATAATAATAGCAATAATGATAACAATAAATGATACAATGGGATGTTGTCTAAGGAAACAACAGAACCGTTAAAACCAGACCAGGAAGGCAGAAACTTGCAAAAGGAGTGGGCTAGCAACTAATTCTAATGTAAATGCTTTAAAATTCTATAGGATAACTTCCCCTTTCAGTAATATAATGAATGTGACAAAAGAAAAAAATTCCTCTTTTAAGACTTCCGAAAGTGAAGGAAAATTAACAAAGCCAATATCCTTCTTATACCTACCTGAACTATAAGACCATTTAAATACACACATCAAACTCGTGGAAATTGGGACTGAAAAGCAGAGTGTTCGGTGCATAAACCGATGTTCCAGAGTTCCAGCTGAAAGCCCTCCCCACCTCCGTGTGGGGAGACTTGGATAACACAACCCCCCCTCCAGTAACTCACCAGAAACCATCCTTGCTACAATCACACGAGGTTTATTGACATGTACCAGGGCATTGGGGTCTAAACTCACAACCCATGCAGGGAAGGAGTTCGACCTTGAGTAACTGGGTGAAGGAGTTTTTTTTTTTTTTTTTTTTTTTTGTTTTTTTTGGTTTTTCAAGACAGGGTTTCTCTGTGGCTTTGGAGCCTGTCCTGGAACTAGCTCTTGTAGACCAGGCTGGTCTCGAACTCACAGAGATCCGCCTGCCTCTGCCTCCCGAGTGCTGGGATTAAAGTCGTGAAGGAGTTTTTAAGGGAAGAAACCACAGCCCAGTAATCCAAAGGGGGTAGGGAGGGCGTCATTGAAAATTTCAAAAATACCAGTGATGATCACAAGGGGGTAACTCCCTGTTTCTCAAGATTATTCTCAAGATTATAATCTAACTTTATCTTCAGCTAGATTCCTGAAACAGAGTCAGTGAACCGGCTAACCCTAGATTAGATTCTTCTCTTCCTGCTTAGATTTTTGGCTCTATTATTTCCTGCTAGGGACGTCTGGATTTATCCAGGTCTTTCACAGCTAAGCCTTTCCCTTCTGGACAGGAGAGATCAAGCCTTGGATACTTGTAGGGAGGGGGCTGGAAGTGACTCTGTTACCTAAGTTCGGAATCCTCAAAATAAAACCCAGGATGTCTGCCTTCTGCTTTTTTCCCTGAAACGTGGAGCTGTACCTAGGTCTCGAGTCTCGGCAGTTCCGTTTTGAATAGGCCTATCTTCTTCTGCAAGTTAATTCATATGTTTTCTTGTTAGTTGACAACAAAGTGAACGTTATTTACCATAGACCTGAAGACAAGAATGGGGAACGACCAAAGCCACTAAACATAATCTATTCTGTAAGTCTACAGGAAGAGCGCATATTTAGCCATTACCATCCTAACCATCTAGTTGGAGAGTCTCTTTATTAAATTTGGAAGAGCAGAAGAAGAGAAGGTGTAAGGGGCAGCATCCAAAGAAACAGCCACGTTAGAGTTCTGCTGTTGGACTGAGAACCACAACTATGGATCCATGTCTGTACATGAGAACAAATTTCTGAAACTGCATAGGACACAGGCCAAACCCACCCTTGCCCCAACTGCCACTATTCCAAGCTACCATCACAGAAAAATCTGGGAGCCAGGCAGAAATAAACCTGCTGATCCCAGACAGGGCTTGCAGTTGGGACCTTTAGACCTACCTTATCAAGAAAAAAAAAAAAAGCACAATGACATCACAGAGTATACTTTGAACTCTATCACTCCCATGCTCAGAATGGATCTCTGGCTACCTCCACACCTGTTTGGTTTATCCAGATGGTGTTCTGCCACTAGTTCCTTTGCCTTGAAGCATTTCCGCCTGAAAGGAACAGGGTGACTCATATAACTCTGGAAACTCATGCAACCATGGCACAGTGCCAAGAGGAGCCCACCATCTCATTTGCACAAGGGAGCTCAGACCTGTTGTAGCACCTCCATAAAGAAAACCAATTCTCCCTCCAATGGAAGTCATAGACTGTAATAGCTCATCAGCCAGGGCTGACTCCTTCTGAGCCTTTCCATCGTCTGTGCTGGAATATCGACAGGTATCCTCTTTGTTGGTTTGGTGTAGGCAACCATATTGGTGTGGATTAGTGAGTGTAACATCATCACCATATCTTGAAAAAATATAATACTTTTCAAAAGTGCACAGAAGTGTGGACTACTCAACTCCAAATGGAACATAGAAGACATAGAAGACTTTTTAATGCTTTCACCTAATATATCAATTTTTAATACTAAGTTAGCATACACTGTCTACAAATTTGATATGATCAAATGTTTAATTTATTATTTTATTTTTCATCTAACAATCTTAAAATATTTTACTTCTTGTGATACCCAGCAGACATTAATTTTTACACATAAAACAGTTCTGATCATATAGGCCATTTCTGCCTGGAGAAATTACTCTTTAAAATTTCAATTGTAGATGTAATTTATTAGAACGATGTAAGCAGTGAGCACAATGTGAGTAGGTCCACTTGCTCATGGGCAGCATTCCATACTTAAGGAACTCAATAGGAAGTCAAAGACATGCAAGGCAGTCTTTTTTTTTTTTTGGTTTTTCGAGACAGGGTTTCTCTGCAGCTTTTTTAGAGCCTGGCCTGGAACTAGCTCTTGTAGACCAGGCTGGCCTTGAACTCACAGAGATCCGCCTGCCTCTGCCTCCCGAGTGCTGGGATTAAAGGCGTGCGCCACCACCACCCGGCTGCAAGGCAGTTTTTTTAATGTACAGTCGCCACATGGCTCTGACACTGCAGAAAGAATACCTAGCAAGCCTGGAAAGATTATAACTGTTGAAATCACAAATGGCTGGCTAAATTTACATTTTATTAACTATTCTTTTCAAGTCTTTGGTTTCTAAAATTGTTATGATTTTTTGTTGAAATACAAGTAATTTATTTTCACAGTGAGATTTTCAGATATGTACACTGTTATACTTTTTTCTTACTTCACCTTAGATTCTCTCTCCGGCTCCCTAGTCCCCACTTTGGCTTGCCTTCTTCCTTTCACCAGACTCTTCTGCTTTCATCTATGGAACAGCATGGGATACATGTCACTTGTTTCTTAATTTTCTTGCTTTTATATCTATTTATATATAGCTTGTAAATCCATAAATAATGAATCAAATTTTTTACTGAATCAACAGTTTTATAATAATATGAACTACATTTAAGTGGTACTATTGTCAATAAACTCAGTACTGTGTCCTGCATTTCCCCTGCATGAGACTCAAGGACAACTTTTACATTATCCAGAGATATAATTTTCCCTCCTCACATTTAGTATTTAAAGCATATGGGTCTTGTGTTAATAAACAACAGAATTTCTGCAAGAACTCAGAAGAATTTTTGCACTGATTGACTAAATTCTAAACTCTGCCAAGAGCTGGCAAAAAAAAAAAACTTGTAAAATTTCAAGGAGAAAGAGCTTAACAAATGAATAATCTATCTTTTCCTTCTTTTTTTGGTCATGCTAGAGATTGAAACTAACTTCATGTTGAAGGATTCAAGCACTAATATTTCATATAAATTTAGGTAATCATATTTTTCATAAATATTTTTAATAAAGCATCAATTAAATATTTCATTTGGTTTTTATAATAATAGCAGCCATATATTAAGATTTATATTCAATATGCCTGAGAGAGAGGAAAAAACATCTTTCAATCCATTAGATGTATGAATTAAACCTGGTTTAAAAAGACATGCAAATATCTAATTGAGTAATGTTGCACAAGTTGAAAAATTTGAGCTGAAGAATGTGTTTAGCTTTGACTATTGTAGCACAAATATTATGTACATGGTAAATTTTTACCTTAAGTATTTAAATACAGACTTTTGAAAAAGTTAAAATTAGACCAGGGTGCAATAAGCTTAGCTTATTATAATATCTAATTTCCTCATAATTTCCTATAGTCCTTATAATATCTAATGTCCCTGGTCACTTTACATGATTTAATTCTGCTTCATATCTCAACCATTATATTTTCTATTAAATTCAATATCCCCTCAATTCTGCTTAAAATGTGCAGAATATACATTCTTAATAAATATAGCAAAATTAGACTCTCTAGCTTCCTAATATTCTCAATGGGAACTATGATTTTACTTATTAAGGATATGGGAGCATGATTTTGTTTTTCACAAAGGAATGCATTAAAACCAATTTTAAGTCTATAAAAAGGGAATAATTATTTTTCATAGCTATGCATTGAATTAGAACATGAATATATAATCATGTAGACATTAATGAAGATCTCAAATCACTTATACATATTTATTATTACAGGCATAAAACACCTACCTATACAGAATAAGAGTCACCCTCCTCAACGGCCACATAAACATGTATCTTTACACTTTATTATAAGGAATAGTTTGGTTAAAATGATAGCTATATCTATAGTGTTTATCAACTATTTAGGAAGGAGAGAAGATTATGTAATTTTAGTGTATGTGTTAGTTATAAAAAGACATAAGACAATGAAATCTAATTCATCTAGAAAATAGAATAATGATCAAGGAAAGATTTATGTATAAATAAAGGACATGTGAGAAGTTGACATGGCCCTTACTAGCTGAATATTAAACAATTTATACATAATGCTTGTATTGTAGAAATGACTATAGACTATCAAAAATGAAAATATATTCTTCTAAATTGATATAAATAATGAAAAGAAACTCTGTAAATTCTTCCTTATATTTGAAGGCCATATGTTGAATTAAGAAAAATTAAATCACAATTTAGTGAACGTATTAGAATATTGCGTAAGACTGATTGATGGATAAATAAAACTAATGATACAAGTTTGAATAGGAATAAGGGGTATGCACACACAAACATACACATACACATCAATGTCTTTATATGCATATATATAAGAGGCTGAAAATGAGGAAATCTAGAACATTATTTTTTTCAAATGATCAATGTTAAGATAATTAGCAATGAAATATTTTCTTAGTTAAGGTTCCTATTGCTGTGAAGAAACACCATGATCATGACAACTCTTATAAAGGAAAACATTTAATTGGGGCTTTCTTAAAGTTTTTAGGTTTAGTCCATGTAACATCATGATGGGATGCATAATGTCATACATGATGGTGGAAGAGGTAGCTGAGTTTTCTACATCTGAATTCATACGCAACAGGGAGAGACTGCCACATGGGCCTGAGTGGAACATCAGTGACCTCAAAACCCACTTTGTAGTGACACATTTACAACAAAGTCACACCTACTCCAACAAGGCTATACTTTCTTTTTTTTTTTTTTTTTTTGAATTGTTGAGAATGTAGTCATTTTTATTAAATATGACTTATATTAATGTGTAATAGGTTTATTGTTTTATACAAACTACAGGCATGTACCACTGTTCCCAATTTTCCAAGTTATTTATTTTTTTTTTATATTTAAAAATTTCCATCTCCTTCCCTCTTTCTAACAGTGCCACTCCCTATGAATTTAGGGGTTATATTTTCTTTCAAACCACATTTAAATTCATGGCCCCCATAAACTGTAATCATAACATAATGAAAGACTGTGCTAAGTCCAATTTCAAAAGTCCCCATAGTCTACTATAGTCTCAACCCTTTCTGAATGTCCAAAGTTAAAGTCTCTTCTGAGATTCATGGCCATCCTTTAATTGGAATCTTTTGTAAAATCAAAAGGGAAAGCACCATAGAATGACACAGGATATACATAATCATTCTGAAAAGGGAGCTCAGTATAAAAATACTGGGCCAAATCAAGACTGAAAACCAGCTGGGTAAACTCCAAACTCTGCTTCTCCACATCTAATGTCAGAACCTGGAAACAACCTAAATGCCCCTCAAATGAAGAATGGATAAGGAAAATGTGGTACATTTACACAATGAAGTACTACACAGCAGAGAAAAATAATGACATTTGAAATTTGCAGGCATATGAATGGAGCTAGAAAACATCATATTGAGTGAGGTAACCCAGACCTAGAAAGACAATTATCATAAGTACTCACTCATAAGTGGTTTTAAAACATAAAGCAAAGAAAACCAGCCCACAAATCACAATTCCAGAGAACCTAGACAACAATGAGAACTCTATGGGAGACAAACATGGATCTAATTTACATGGGAAGTAGAAAAAGACAAGATCTCCTGAGTAAATTGGGAGCATGGTGTACCACTGGAGAGGGTTGAATGGGAGGGGAGAGGCAGAGAGGGAAGCAAAGAAAAATGTATAGCTCAATAAAATCAATTAAAAAAACACTCCAGATCTCCAACTCCTTTCAACACTGTTGACTGCAACACTTCTTTCTCTTGGGCTGGTTCTACTCTCTGTTAGCAGCTTTCCTTGGCAAGTAACCCATGGCTCTGGCATCTCGAACATCTTGGTGTTTCCAAGGCAATCCAGGCTTTACCTGTACAGCTTCACACAATGGCCTTCCTGGGCCTCCATGCAGGGAAACTCTTGCCATACACCTAGCTTCAGCAGCTTTTATTTTGTCTACCCATGAATCTAAAGCCAGGACCACATGACAAGCTGCCAAGTTCTGCTTCTTGCTGGGCTGGAACGTGACCACCACATTCAATTATAACTTCACCAGCTTTCTATTTTTGATAGTTTCCTTTAGTGCCCAAACTTTATTATCCTGGAATTCTCTCTGTAAACCAGGATGCCTGTGAAGTTAGCTACAAGCCACCCTCTGGGTATGAGTGGTGGGATTAAAGGTGCCTACCACAAGTAATAAGATTAGCTGGGAGGGACATTACCCTGAGGTCACCACTCCCTTCATTCCATTTAACATCTGTTTATCTCCTTGAACACAAGATTTAGCTCCATTGCTCTTCCTGGTGTCTCTTTTCTTGTACTGGAGTATTAGTTGAAGTGTTACATTCCTTTATGCTGTGGAATATTTGTTTGATGATGCAAAGATGTGTTTCATTCTTTTATATTGTATTTTTTTTTTAATTCTGTGAAGCTGTGTTATTTGTCAGTTTAAAACACCTAGCTGGTCTACTAAAGAGACAAATCGCCAATAGCTAGGCAGGAGAGGCATAGGTGAGGCTTCCAAGCAGAGAAAATAAATAGAAGAATAAAAAAGAAGAGGGGGAGGAGCAAGAAAAGGGAGAGAGAAGGATTCCAGGGGCTAGCCATTGAGCCACCCAGCCACTCAGCCACCTAATCACCTAGCCACCCAGCCAGCCACAAAGTAAGAAGAAAGGAATAGTCAAATAAAGGTAAAAGCTCAGAGGCAGAAATAGATGGGGTAATTTAAATTAAGAAAATAATGACTAGAAACTGTCCAAAGGAAAACTGGGCATTCATAAGTAAGAATAAATCTCCTTGTATTCATCTGGGAGCTGGGTGGCAGACTTCCAAAGAATAAAAAAAATTCAGTTTTTTTTCTTTAACTATACATTTTGTATTTTTCTTTGTTCAGCTTGCTCCTTTTCAATATATATATATATATATATATATATATATATATATATATATAATGAAATATATGTATCATATAAATGTGGAATTTATTTGTTATAGTGTCTTTCAGACTATAGTCCAGCTGGTATAACTTTGACTCTAAGAAGAAAAAGTCCAAGATTCCAGTAGTTAGTTGTTCCAATCACAAGGCTGAATGTCTCAGCTGGTCTCTAGTACTTTCTAGAATGATGAAGACATGGGCTCTATGGCCAGTGAAGGACTGCACTTGGCAGCAAGTGCTAGAGCAAGCAAATAAAGGACAAAGAGCTCCCTTCTTCCATGCCCCTTACATAGACTGCCACCAGAAGGGGACCCAGAGTAGAGGTGTTTTTTTTTTTTTAATTAAAAAGAAAATCCCTCTCTATGTTCTGTGGATTTTTAGCATGGCTATCCTTTACTTTACATCTAATATCCACTTATAAGTGAGTACATACCATGTTTGTCTTTCCAGGTCTGGGTTACCTCACTCAGAATGATTTTTCTCTAGTTCTAACCATTTGCTTGCAGATTTTTAACATCAATGTTTTTAACAGCCATGTAATACTCCATCGTGTAAATATGCCACATTTTTTATCCATTCTTCAGATGAGGGACACCAAGGTTGTTACCAGGTTCTGTTATAATGAATAAAGCTGCTATGAACATATCTGAGCAAGTGTCCTTTGGGTATATACAAATACCCAAGAGGGGTATAGCTGGGTCTTTAGGTAGATAACAAGGAGGACTCAAAGAGGGCGACACTGGGTCTCCATGGTAAGGAGAAATAGAAAAAAATATTCATGGGTGGACTGGGGACAGGCGAGGACAGGAACATCTGATCAGATGGGGGACGGAAAGAATTATGGAAAGAGATGACTGGAAAGGTGGGACATTTCAGGGTCAGGTAGAAACCTGAAAGGTAATGAAAACTCTCAGGAAGAAAAACCCCAGCTCCGACTCCTAGCAATACAGGAATCAAGTCTGAACTCTCATCTCCTAAGACTTCAGTGGAAAGATTGGGAAACGCAGCCAGCCACATAATCTTCAACCTACAGTCTGTCCTGCCTATAAGCTATGCTGAGATTGGTGCCTAGCCCACTTGTTATCAGAGCAGCTTCATCCAAAAACTAATGAAGACAGATGCAGAGACCCACAACCAAACATCAGACCAACCTTGGGGAATCCTACTGAAGAGAGGGAGAAAGGATTGTAGGAAACAGGGAATGTCAACAACACCACAAGAAAACCCAGAGAAACAACTAAATTGAGCTCGGGGGAATTTACAGAGTCAAAATCTACAACCAGGGATCCTGTATGGGACAGACCTAAGCACTCTGCATATATTTTACAGAAGTGTAGTAGCATAGTCTTCTTTTGGGACTCCTAACAGTGAGACACAGGCCATCTCTGACTCTTGCTGTTTTTCCAGATCCTACTCCTCATACGCCATTGTCTGCCCAGCCTTAAAACAAGGGGAGGTGCTTAATCTTACTGAAACTTGATATGCCATGTTTTCTTGATATTCATTTGAAGTCTGCCTTTTCTCGATAGAAAGGGAGGAGGAGTGGATTGGGGGGGGCAGAGGGAAAGTGGGGGGCAGGACCTGTGAGAGACGAGAGAGGGGAAACTGCTGTCCGGATGTAAAATAAGTAAATAAATATTAACAAAGGAAAATCCCACAAAAGTATACCCAGTCACTTGAGTTGTAATTAATTATAGATGTTGTTCATTGAAAACCAAGTAGAGTCATCACAACAGGCAAGTAGTTAATATCAAGAAAGTGAGAAATAGTCTTCCTGGTGATGTGACTGTTAGTTGTTATCAAATACCAGTGGTTAGCTCTGAAAACATCTACATATAAATAGCACTGGACAGTCTGAGTAGGCTGATTTATGCCTATAACCACACACACACACACACACACACACACACACACACACACACACACACACACACACACACACACCTCACACATTTAACAATAGTAACTTAAGAAAAATACACCATGAATTCAGGATAGAGAAAGAAGAGGGTCCGTGGGAGGGGTTGGACAGAGTAGAGGGATGGGGCAATTATGTAGTTATGTTTAAACTAAATATATATAATAAAATAATCCAAAATCCAATGACCCACCTCTCAAGCCTCAGTATCCATGTCTGCATATATTTGCATTTATTAACATTTTGAATTTTTTATAAAAATGGACAGATATTTCTGTTTTTATATCTTATGTAACAGTGTACTGTAATAAAGTTATCTATCTATCTATCTATCTATCTATCTTATAATCGTGGAATGATTAAATCTCCCTGACTGTACTAATAATCTGCCTCATATAATTATTATTTTATCATGGATTATCATCTACCGTATTTACATTGTTGAATAAAATACATATATATATATACATATATATTAATGTATATATGAATATATGTATCTTTCTATAACTCTCACATACCATGCACTTGTACACACACACACAAGTATTTTTTTGCTCTGACATAGATCACTAGAGAGCTATTATTCTCCTGTATTGTATTCTTTTAATCACATATTGGTATATGCATTCTCTACCTCAACCATAATTATATTTCCAAGTCTATGTGGTCAATAATTTTAAGTTCTCCACGTATGAAATCATGAAATACTTTCTTTTATACCTAGTTCAGTTAAACTATTACTGGGTATATTTCTAAAGGAAACTGAGAGTGTGGACCAAAAGAGATATTTAGATTTATTTGTTTATTGCTTTATCATTCACAACACTCAGAAATTTACCTGGAGCCTATTAAAATGAACTACATGAATTATCTATAAACAATAATTGTTATTAATTTTTAATAATAGGAGATCATATCAGTTACAACATGATTTTATTTTTAATTACATTTTAAGAATTTGCAAAAAAATTAGGAGCCTTTTAGATTTGTTGAATTTTAAGAAGTAGGAAAAAAGGAATGAATGTAAAATTACTTTTTCATAATTATGTTGTGTATAGAGAGAAGTAAGAGAATCTTTCTGAAATCATGACTAATTCCTGAGGCTGGAAATAGCATGAATAAATTTCTTACCTGAACTAAATACTAAAATTTTCTCGAGCAATTAGTATTCATTTGACTCTTTCATTTAAAACAGTTTCAGTATTCTCTTCAGTATTGATGTCATATCTCTAGTAAAGCTATAATAATCTCCCATATGAATTTTCACAGTGCTATTCTGCAAGACTGTGTTCTCATCCTTATAACTATCCTTTTCAAGTTCTAATGAATTGTCTCACTTGCAATTTTTCTCTTATTCTGTAAGAGTCTGGAAGAATTATGCTTATGGTCCTTTGATATTGTGTGCCACTCCCTTATTCTTTCATTAGCTCTTCCCTCTATTCAATGTATTATACATTACCATTGTATTTCTGGACATTTGCATGCAAATATGTTCTATCTTTTCACATACTGAGTACTTGGCTTCATACAGGTTTCAGGGAATTATCAAAAACTTTAGAAGGATTTGGGATTGTACAACCTCTAGGTGGAATATCCCTGCAACAAAATCCCCTAAGAAGCTATTAATTGTCTGTAGCTTTCCCCCAAGTGATGATTTCTAAACACATATATACACATAAAAAAACACTAAACAAACTGAGCAGAATACATCCACAATAGTAGTTAAAGAAGACATGGTCATGAAGTTGGGAGGTACTCGGAATTGGCTTGGGAGATGTTGGAGGGGGAAAGCACAGGTTAGAAATGGCTTAAAGAAGTACTCACACACAAAATTCTCAAAATATAACAGTTCAATAAATGTCAAGAAAGAAGGTGTCATCTACCTGGAGGAAATAGGTCATTGAAGACATAAAGTCTTTCTTTAAAAGTTGGAACACCATGTCCTGTCTCTTTCTGCTTTCCGTAGATCACAAATAAAGTAGTGCTTTCTCACTTGCCTTCCCACACAATGTTCTCCCTCAACAGGGCTCAGAGTCAACAGAGGCCCATGGCAGAGAATCTCAAGATAAAAATTCAGACAAAGTCAGCATTCTTCTTTTAATTACCTAATTTTTTTCTCTCGGGAATTTGGTCTCCGCGATAAAGTCTACTGTACCTCCTCAGCAGTTCTCTCGGTCATTCTTTGATACACACATACACATTAATAGCCACACTCTACCACCTGATATTGGCTTACATCTATGAAAAGTTTCCTAGACCTCTGAAATCTTATCAAGCCTCTTCATTGTGACTTAATAGTATCTTTATAATACTATTTCATTAACATTGATCTGCTGTTCACAGTCATTAAATTTACTACTTTGATTTTCTATTTAGTGGTTGTATTGTATTCACTTTAGAATATTTTAAGATATCATACAAGCATCATCAATATATTATCTCAGACTATGTAAGGAAAATCTCTTACATCTCTTAGCAACAGCGCCACATGCTTCCCTTACAGTAGCCTTTGGTGGCCACTAATACATAAGTAGCCTTTCATATAAATGACATAATGTTATGTATTTATCTTTCCTATCTCATCTGATTTAATGTTTCTAAGATGCATCCAGGTCAAAGCAAGGTTAGTATTTCATTCCTTTCAATGGCAAAATAATATTCTAGTGCATAAATCATTTTGTTTATATGTTTAGCAGTTAAACAGCAGGGCTTGTTGGTTCTTATTATTGCATGGGTATTATGAATATCAATGCCATAATCATCCTTATTTAAATTTTGATCAAGACACATGTTTCCCATTTGTAGACTTACCTCAGAGTAGAGTTGCTGGATCATGTGATAGCTTCATGTTTTACCTTTTGAAAACCTGTCAAAACTGCACCAATACTATGATTATCATTTGATAATAGTTATCCTAGGAGCCAAGTAGTAGCTCATGTCAGTTATGAATCATATTTTTTCCAAATTACTGATGGCTGTCTCTTAATACACACACACACACACACACACACACACACACACACAGTGATAGAATGTGGATTCAAACCTTTGGCCATTTTTTTCAGTTTAGTTACTTTTACATTGTTCAATGATAAAAAGTTCATAGTGCATACTAGAGACTAAGCCCTTAGCAGTTATGGTCATTTCCAGACACATGTGCCTATTCTTTGAGCTTCTAGTCACTTCTATAATTATGCTCTCTGAATCATAAGTTAAGAAATTTGATTATATATAATTCATCTGTATAACTCCCCTTTTTCCTATTTTGCTTTTGGAGTCATAGCTAAGAAACCACTTATTTGTCCAAGGCCACAAAGCTGTATAATTCTGATACTCCTTATGCACAGAGACATGTGATTTATTCTGAGTTACATAATAGCTACCTCCATTCTTTGGCATGTTGATACCCACTTGCCCTGGAACTACTTGTTGAAGACTATTATCCCACTGAATATTTTGACATTCTTCCTCCAAATGTTCTTATGCCCTGTCTTTCAAATGCTTTGTCTCATTGCGTTATTTTTCTTGAACTGACGGACTAAAACTTTTTAGCTAGAGTAGTTTAAAAAGCAACATATATTTTCTCGTAGTTTTGGTCGCTGGTACCTACAGATTAAAGTGATGAGTTTTTTATTCCCACTTTTCCATATAGTTGGTAATATTTACACTAATATTTTAATAGTGCATTTATGTAAAATCTACATTCATGCTGCTTATTTATCTATTGTATTATTCAATGTATAGTAATCATATGGCTATCTATGCTGAGGACTGAAGATCTGTGACTTGAAAAATTGTTCTTCCCTTTGAAGAATGCACACAAGACATATAAGAAACTAAATATAAACCATTTGCTGATTTTTTTGTCTGTACCATGTACATGCTAATTTTTTGTCTGTACCATGTACATGCTGATTTTTTGTCTGTACCATGTACATGCTGATTTTTTGTCTGTACCATGTACATGCTGATTTTTTGTCTGTACCATGTACATGCTATTTTTTGTCTGTACCATGTACATGCTGATTTTTTGTCTGTACCATGTACATGCTAATTTTTTGTCTGTACCATGTACATGCTAAGGAAAGATAACTGTAAGTGAGACATGATTGGCTAAGTTTCCATGAAGGAGACAAAAATGCTTTTAAGTTAAATAGAAAATTTTCACAAACTAGGGCAATGCAACCGTCTGTGGAGATAAGAAAATACCAGGAACAAAAATGTGTAGTAATTAAAGTTAGAATGTATGCTGGATACGTAAGGGGAAGTAAAAACAATAAGATCTATAAAGCAGGTTCATGAAAGAGGTAAAACTCAATCTGTTTGGCTTGTTCATCTTTCTCCTATAAGATAATCATAGTTCAGAAAGTGAAAAGGGATTGTTGATGTTGGAATTTTATTTTGAACCAGTGATTAGTCAGGAGAGTAAAATAGTGAGCAGAAATGAAGATTGCAATACCCAGGAAATCAGGATTAGCCAGATCAAGGCCGTGCCTCCACAATATTACTGAATTACCAGTAGTCAGGGGCAGATTGAACAGGAGTACAGAAGTAAAAATTTCCTTGGAATAATCTTCCAGTTGTTAAGAGATCTTTAAGAGACTAGAACAGGGGCCCCGATTCTCATATCTTGCTCCTAATTCTTGGCAATCACGTACTATTGTCTTTCTGAGACACTTCCAGAAAAAGTAATGAACAATTAAAATTGTGTTTTATGACAGCATTAGTGTGGTCAGTGAACAAGAAGGTCGACCACAGCACGGAAAATTTAAGTGTGGTAGCTGTGCTGCGGACCTAGTACAAAACAGTACCAGAAGCAGGCAAGTTCCTCAGGCATTTCCTAGCACAGTGAGTTTTGAGAATATTTTTAACAATATGGAATTAAATTACTTTATAACTGAATATATATAATATATTTTAAATTGAAAATACAGCTGAGGAACTTTATAATTGAATTAATTATCAGAAGATAAAGCAAGAGTGGCTTATATCATTAAATAGGGAACTGAGAGTGTAGAGTACATGAATATAATAATTTTACAATTTGTTAAAATAATGGAGATAAGCAGATATTCATTACTTGAACCATCCATGTGTTTGGGTATAAAACATCACCATTCTACAAATGTCTATCCTGATAGTACTCACTAATCAAGTGGTGTTAAGAGTCTGAGCCTTTGCAAAGTTAGTACATTAGTCTTCCAGAGAGCTGTTTTGCTCCTTATGCTATCAATATAAGCATAGTTAGAAAGGCCAATCTATGAACAAAAAAAATGATTCCTCTCAGATAGGAAATATGCAGGTGCCTTTGATCTTTGACTCTGTATCCCTTCCTATTGAGAGAACTAAATATCTGTTGTAAGCAACTGGGCTGATGACATTTTGTTATAGAAATCCAAATGCATCGAGATAAACAAGTCAGCAACATTCAGAAATGCTCAACCCTTTTAAATAGCTCTGAGATCAAGAGAAATAGCTGCTGAAAATCTCACAGTCCTGGGAAGTAGGCTTTTACATGGTAAGGTGGTACGAGAGTGGGCAGTAACTAAGATACTTTAGTGCTAGGCAACATATTTTTTCCCAGAAGTTTCTAATATGCTTAGAAACAGAGAATTCAGAAGCCCATAGAGACTTAGTGATAGAAAATATGAAAGGAGACAAGAAGGAGCTGAACATGCTGGCTAGAGAGTGAATAATGGCTGCATGGATGCCACAAAGCACACAGTGATATAGATATTTATAATTTGCATTGATATGGATTTTGCTTTAGTGATTTAAACTTAAGGTCAATTTTACTATATGTATACGTATTTCTGATCTTGATTAAGGTATTATGTAGTTCATTTAAAAATGTAATGTTTAATTAGAAATATAGGTTGTTAATGGATAATCATCGATAATAGTCGAGCTTGTAGTTGTGTTAGATTTTCTAGATATATAGAGATATATTTCAGTTAGATAGGCATTCTTCATATCTTCCAAAGACTAGAGAATATGGCATTTTAAATGTTTTAATAACTTAGGGCTTTTCATGACAATGAGACACGTCGGCTTCTGGCATCACCAGCTACTTCAAGAGGAAGATGGGCATCGAAGAGGCTCCTTATGGAGTTGGTTAGCCATTTGGGAAGAAACTGCTCTTGCCTGGACTGTTGCATAAACTGGGCACAGAGAACCTGCAGAGAGAGGACTGCTGAACTTGCCTAAAGGTGAGATGGTCTTCTGGGGTTCCTGATTTATAAAAGAGTCTGTGAGACATTCTGCAGGGCACAGCAGAAAGTGAACTGTCTTTGAAATTTCCTGCTTCATTGAAAAATCTGCTGGATACTGTGGGCCTGAAGGCTGAAGATGGATGCCCCAACAGTACAAAAGAACTTTGGGTGACTGTCCAGACAGTGAGATGTCTCTGTCATTTCTAGAGTTTGGAAGTTGCTTATTTCTTGTTTACTTAGGTAATATTGTATCCTTCTGGAGTCTTTGATGGAGTTGAAGAATAAATAGTTATAGTTTTCCTTAGTTATGATAAAAGATAAAGTAGATATAAATATTATAACTGTAATTCTTGCTTGATAACTGTTTTGATATATAATTTTACTATGTTAAAGTTAAAGCCTTTCTTTTTTGTTTAAACAGAAAAAGGGGAAATGATGTAGGTGGGTCTTCTATCTGATGATTTCATTGGTTAATTAATAAAGAAATTTCTTGGCCTGATAGGTCAGAACATAGGTGGGTGGAGTAGACAGAACAGGATGCTGGGAGTGAGGCAGATGCCTTGGGCAGTCGCCATGACTCTCCTCTCTGGGTCAGATGCCATGGAGCCAGCCACTAGGTCAGACATGCTGAATCTTTCCTGGTAAGCCACCACCTTGTGGTGCTACACACATTAATAAATATGGGTTAAAGCAAGATGTGAGAATTAGTTAATAAGAGGCTGAAACTAATTTGCCAGGCAGTGTTTAAATGAATACAGTTTGTGTGTTGTTATTTCTGGGGCTAAGCTAGCTATGTGGGAGCTGGGCGGGATAAAAAGAAGGCCTGCCTGCAGCACCTTCTACAACAAAGCATCAGTAATCAGTGTCAAGGGAGTATTAAAGAATGGGTAGTCTCAACAATGGAGAACTCATGTAGAGGCCAAACAAGAGAAACAATTCAGGGATTACAGATTGTCCTGAAAAAAGGAACTCTTGAGGCTTAATTTCTTATATATGATAAACCTGGGATTTAATAATCTAAACTCCAAGACTGAACACTAAGCCAAGACAATGAAACATAGCAGGAAAAAATGTTTTTAAATAAAAAATTATGTGTATGTATATGTATATGTGTGTGATAGTGTGTGCATGTCTGTGTGTGTATGTGTGTATATGTATGTATGTGTGTATGTGTATATTGTGTGTATATGTGCATTTCAGCATCTATATCTATGCACCACTTGTCCCTGGTACAGGTAAAGACTGGAAAGGATCATTGTATCTCTTGTTGCTAAAGCTGCAATAGTGATGAACTCCCATGTGAGTTCTGAGGTGTCTTTTGGAAGAACCAGTACTCCCAACCCTGCTTCTACTCTTGTTCTTTAACCAAAGCAACCATAGTGTCAAGGTGACAGATTGGAGGACTCATCCCACTGTTGTGGCCTCACTGAGGGATGCAGCAGGTGCAGGAAAAGTAGCAATCCATATGTTCTAGAAGAGGTGGGCATTACCACTGTCACATGGCTAACTAAGTTATAAAAGAGCTGTAGAAACCTATATACACAACTGAATTTCTGAATATTAGAAGAAAAAGAGAGAGGAAGAAAACTTTCTATACAGAAGATTTTTTCCCTTTCAGGTAAAAGAGATTTCATTTTAGCCCCTGGGTTTAAAAAATAATTCTACAGAAAGTTGAAGGGTACATCGTGTTAATACAGAGAAAAGGATTCAAGACAGAGGTCAAACAGAAAGACTTATGTGCTAGGAAAGATTCTTCTAAAGTCCAGTGTCACTTTCAAAAACTGAAATCAATTCCTATATCCACCCCCAAAATAATCTCCACAGACATGGAAGAGGGAGACGTGAGAAAAATTACTCTTTCCTGATGTCAGTGATTCAGTGTATGCCCACAACATCAGCATCTCAGCCAAAGCTTCAACCCCCAGCAATCTGCCTCAAGACAGGAGCTAATTCATTCATTGAGTTGGGGACTCTTGTGGTCTTCTTCTGTGGCATTTGTGTAAAACATTTATAGACATCTTTCTCCAATTTAACTGAGATCTAACTGCTAACCAGGTTTAATTAAATTTAAAGAAAAGGACACGACTACTCAAACGTGGTGGAAGAGAAGTTTTATAGAAATCAGTGAACACACAGCCAGAAGCATCTGGAAGGGCGCAGACTGGACCTTTTATGAGAGAAAGGTTGTAGAGAGAACAAGAGAGGAAGAAAGAGAGAGAAAATGAACCAAGAGATATCCAAGAGAGGAGTCACCCTGGAGCCAAGAGACCAAGAGACCAAGACTGGTATAGCTAAGATGTCTGGATTGTATAGGAATCAGAGAAGTTGGCAAGCTGGTGTAAGGGACACCTAGCCCTGGGCCGGAGAGTTTAGGGCAAAGGAGAAGTACACCTACCAGGGTAATTTTGTAACAGGTAGTTGTTGAGAACCTGGCTTCAGGTATCTTTTTTTTGGTATGTTAAACAGGCACCTCCATTAACCATTTGTCTGAGTTTGAGACTAACACTGGAAAGAAAAAAAATAACAAGGAAAAACAAAAATATCAAGGAAATGAGAACATGGCACTTTTAGTTATGGGTTAAGGAGAATGTATTTTGTAGATATGAGAGGTAAACAGTCAGAGACATCTGAAAATTCCAGAATGAAATGGCCAGCAGACTGAATGGAGACATTTGGGGATGAATGGTGAGAAGGGAAGAGAGGGGAGAAGGGGCAAAGAGAGTGCCTGGGAATCCAGAAAGATGAGGGCAATAATCCAAGAGGGAAAGAGAGGGAGAAGAAACAAGAGACCCAATATCCAAAATGGCTGAGCATAGACAAGGATCAGAGGATGGGGGAAGGGAAGCCCAGTGTTTGGGCTGGAGATTTTAGGTAAAGAGGGTGAGAGAGAATGCTGGGAAGAGCCAAGATGAGACTTTTCCTGAGATTGAGATCTAACATTAGTAAGTCATCTTTGTATGATCCCCCAGCACCATAGAAAATACTATGTGTAAAAATAATCCAATACTTTGTTTTGCGGGATTTATTATTATTATTATTATTATTATTATTATTATTAATTTATTTTTCTGTATCCCAACCACAGTTTCCCCTCCCTCTTCTCCTTCCAATTCTGCCCCCTCCTCCCCAAATGCACTCTTCCTCCATATCATCTCAGAAAAGGGCAGACCTGCATGTATATCAGCTGGTCATGGCATATAAAGTTGCAGTAAGACTAGGCAACCTTTTCCTATTAATGCTGGACAACACTATCCAGTAGGAGGAAAGATTCCAAAATGTAGGCAACAAAGTCAGAGACAGCACCTGCTCCCACTATAAAAGTTCTACATGAAGACCAAGCTATTCAACTATAGCATGCATGCAGAGGACCTAGGTCAGTCCCCCGAAGACTCCATGGTTATCAGTTCAGTTTCTGTGAGTCCCTATGAGCCCAAGTAAGTTGATTCTATAGATTTCCTTGTGGTTTCAATGACCCCTCTGGCTCTTACAGCCCTACCTCCATTTTAATGGTCTATCCTGTCCCTTTAAAAGACAATCCTTGCCCACTTCCTCTACCATCCACTGAGGCCAGCAGATCTTCCTTCTGCTTATAACCTGAGCTCCTTCCTTTCTGTCTCTCTTCTGAAGGGGCAGCTTTTTCCTCTCTCGCTTCTCCCCACTTCTCTCTTCCCCCATTTTCTGTCTGTCTGTCTGTCTGTCTGTCTGTCTGTCTGCCTCTCTCTTTGCTCTTTTCCCTTCTCCCTTTTCCCCTTTTATCTTTCTCCTCCATAACCCACTAAATAAGTACCTACTTTATCTGCATGTTATGCCTAAAAGGTCTCTGTCTCTTACCCACTATGGGGCTCCCTGCCTGGGACTAGCTGACATTGTGGTCCACTGTGGTCTCATGCCCACTGCCCACTGCTTCCATTGGGGAAATGGTGCCATTTTTTTTTTATCACAACACCCACTCCACAGGATTCCCTGAGGTCTTAATTTTTGGCTGTGAGTCTCTGCATCTGTTTCCATCAATTGCTTGGTGAAGCCTCTCTGATGACCATTAGACTGGCACAAAACTATGAATAGAGCAGAATATCATTAGGAATCATTTCATTGTGTTTATTTTGGCTCATCCTGCTTGGTTCTTTCCTAAGTCTCTTTGGTTATTCTGCTTCTGGATATTGGCCCTCCAAGACAGTATCAGAGGTGATCTCCATCTCATGGTATGGGTCTCATGTTGGCTTGACACTTCCACAATTTCTGCACCACCTTTACCATAGCGCATTTTATAAGCAGGACAAATTGTAGGTCAAAGGTTGCAAATCAAAACAACACTGAGATTTTATCTAATACTTGTGTGGTAGTTTGAATGTAATTAGCCACCATAATCCCAAAGGAAGGGTTACTATTAGGAGGACTGGCCTTTTGAAGTAGGGGTGACCTTGTTAGAGGAAGTGTGTCACTGTGGAGGTGGCCTTTAAGGTCATTTTTGCTCAAACTTAGATCAGTATGACAGACAGACCACTTCCTGTTACTTTCTGATCAAAAGTAGCCAGCACCATGTCTGCCTGTATGCCACTTTGCTCCCCTCACCCATGATGATAATAGACTGAATCCCCAAAACTGTAAGCAAGTCATCCCAATTAAAAGTTTTCCTTATAAGGGTTTCTATGGTCATGGTGTCTCTTCCAACAATAGAAACTCTAACTAACGCCCCCTATCAGAATGACTAAAATCAAAAACACAAGTGAAAGCTCCTCATGGTGAGGATGTGAAGCATTATAAACATTCTTTCATTGCTGGTGGGAATGCAAACTTGTACAGTCACTTTGGAAATCAATATGGCAGTTTTTCAGAGAATTGAGAAGATATCTACCCCAAGACCAAGCTATAGTACTTCTGGGCATACACTCAAAGGATGCCCCACCAGTCCACAAGGAAACTTGCTCAACTATGTTCACAGCAGCTTCATTCTTAATATCCAGAAACTGAAAATAACACAGATGTTCTTCAACTGAAGAACAGATGAAGAAAATGTGATATATTTAGACATAGCTGTTAAAAACAATGACATCATGAAATTTACTGGAAAATGGATGGAACCCGAAAAGATCATCTTGAGTGAAGTAATACAGACCAAGAAACACACATGTGGTATGTAGTCAATCATAAGTGAATATTAGCTGTAAAGTAAAGGATAATCATGCTATAATTTACATACTCAGCGAAGCTAAATAATAAAAAGGACTCAAGAGGAACTTGCAGATTAGGACAGGAGGGATAATACAGAGAAAGGACAGAGGAAGAGAATACTGTGAGAGACAGCAAGAATCAAGGGACATCTCTGAAAAGAGCTAGAAGTATAGTGTTATGGGTTAAATAAAACAGTACCATTCCCCGAGTGGCTGCTCTCCCAAAGGTCCTGGGTTCCATTCCCAGCATCCACATGGTGGCTCACAACTATCTGTAATTCCATTTCCTGAAGATTTGACACCTTCTTCTGGCCTCTCTGGGAACCACACATGTATCATACCTGGGCAGACATACATACATGAAGGTAAAATATTTGTATACATAAAATTATAAAGTAAAATAATGGCAATAAAGTAGGTTCATAGAGATTGGTGCAGGGCACATAGTAACATTAGAAGGCACTTAAACTTCTAGGTTTTAAATTGAAGAAAGGGGTCTTTTTAATGGTAATTGCACTGTTACCACATCTTTATGAGTACTTCGTGTTATGATTATGATGTCAAATACTTCAATTAGAATACAAACTTTCATTGACATTTGATCATATATACAAAAGAACAGAAATTAGTAGAAAATAGAAAATAGAAAGTCTCGTCACTAAATTCTTAGTGACTAAATCTTAACATCTTCATTGATTTGCATAACTAACAAAAAGTGGCTGGAATCTTTATGAACAATCAAAATGAGACTAGATCTCTGGAAGTGTGATAATCACTATGCCTTTTTATTGATTGTGAGGCAAATGTTTTCTTAATAATGTTTCTTCATTCAAGAATATGCATCTTTACATAACTTTATGTGGCTTATATTGTGATTCTTTTCATTTAATATCTATGAATTAAAAGTGATCAGGTCAGAAACTGTTTTTTTTTTTATTTTTACCAGTTCCTAACTAAAAATGTCTCTTCTTTTCTTGCAGATTTATAGTAATGTCAAACTTTGTTAAGTAAAATGAGTCATTTTAATGCAAAACAGAATTTGATTGAAGAGTAGGGGAGATTTCAGTATACAGTGGATGCAATGAATGGTAACTTCAGACACTTCTCTGCTTGGCACAGTGTCCTACCAGGTGACAGTCAGGTGATCTACCAGCATCCGCAGAGAATCTCGTGCACTTCCAGCATTCAATGCGAATCAGGTGAGCTTCCTGCCTTACCTGAGAACCTGGGGATATCCCCCTTGATATAGCTAGACAAAACTTGACAATTTTCAGGTAGACTGATTAGCATTGAAGGGAATTACCATCAAATAATGAGAAGTTTCAGGTAAATGTTGGGGCTAAATGTGAACTTTAGAAATATTGTCTTAAACCCTGATTAAATCAAATGAGTGACAGGAAAATTGGAGTAATTTTCCTTTGAAGGACATTCTAGTTAAATGTAAGTAGTAGCTGCTGCTGGGATTTCTTGCAATATAAATTGTAGTTATTTTCACTAAAATCAAATCTAATGTTATAGTCCTTTGTTAAATTATGAATATTAAACTCTGACCTATGTTAACAGATAAATGTATGTACACATATAGATATAAAACATACTTAAATTCCAATTTTGTCTAAGGAGTAGTGTGTGGCTATCATACTTTTGATTTCTTTGTAATAGAAGTGTTACTATCTGGGGGTCCTCCTCTGTTTCATTTTCCTTTCTGCCAGTTAAAGAAAATATCAAGCTTGACAGGTAGCAGTGGGGAAACTCTCCAACAAAGCAAACAGAAGTAGTCAGAATAAGTGCATGATGAAGGCTTTTGCTAGGATGAGGAAAAGCACACACAGCCAAAGGTCCTTCATGAAGCACACAGGATCTGCATGGCGTTGTTCAAGCCTAGGCCAGGCCTTTCCTTGAGGGTTGGAGGTTTTTAAAATTATTTTCTCATCTAATTTAGCATTGTTCTCTTTGAAGAAAGGATAGCTGAATTGTCCACAACTGCTGTTTTTAAACATGTCTGATCAGGCTTTGGATTCAAAGAGCCAGTACATCAGCAGTGAGCACAATTGCTAGGAGAAAAAGTCTACAGTGTCTTCCACTAAAGCTGCCAGGTTTTTGTCTCAGGTCAGGAGAATGAGGAAGATGAATCAAGCCACTGTCAAAGTTCACCATAATTATTACCTACCTCTCCACTGCACGATTGTCTGCCTGACTGCCTATCAGTGAATCTGTCTAACTCCAGCTGCCATTGATGCTCATTTCATTCGTCTTTGGTGATATAAAGTCAGTACGACATAGCTCCTAGAGATTGGATATAGAATGACCTTTTGGCTGTGTTTAATTCCTGGAGTGTTTGACTTTAGAAAATAGTCCATCTTCTTGGCTCTTGGTTCCCATGTAAAAATGGAGGTATAATAGCGGAATTTTTCTTTGTTTTATGAATTCTTAATGTTTTACCTGGTTAATGATCAGAACCCAGTTATAAAGTAGGGTATAACTCTATAGAGCTAATCAATAAAACATATACACGGCCAAGATCATGGTTTGGGGAATTGAATAATTCATTCTTTCATTCATTTGTTCATTTTAAATGCCAACTACATTTAGTGCTGAGCAGTTTTCAATATCCAGCCTTTAATGTTTGCTTCATCTAAAGTGTATTTTCCCATATACTCAATTGACTGGTTCTAGTGTCTCTGCTCATCCTTGAAAAATATCACCTGAATCAGACCCCTCTTTATTTTTATCATTAATGTCTAGTATTTCATATTTATTTGCTTGTCATTTTATTATCTGTTTTCTCCATGAAACATAAACCTTGCAAGGGTATCATCTTTGTTTATGTCTGGTTAAACCATGCCTTGAATTATGTGTGACAAATTACATGTGCTAATAAATATGCTTGAATAAATGAATACATAAAGCATTCATATAACATATGCTGCTTCCATTTGTGCAGCAATAAAATATTCCTTTAAGAAATTCTTTACTGTTAATATGTTACCGTGTTTATACATAGACTATATTTTTCTTGTTTTAGTTCAGAACATTTTGACTTTTAAAATAATGCTACAACTGACATCTTTATACACGAATGTCATTGCACAATACTGATTTCTTCTTTAAGATAAAATTCTAGACTGGAATAGTCTGATAAAATGACTCACATTTTATACCTTCTTAAATATTCTGATATTCGTTGTGGATTCACTAACAACAGCTAGTACAGTACACTGATGATAATGACAGGGGAGAAATTGGTTTCATTAAATGTTGGCTTTTAGATAAAGAAATCAGTGAGCTATATAGAAAAAGACAGAGAAATGGTCTAGGATGGTATAGAGCAAACAATTGCAAACAAAGGTTACAATCACAAGCAAGATCAGCTATCACCATGCATTATAGTTGTATTAATAATAAGAATTGTGGATAGGAGTAGCCAGCCAGCAAATAGAGAATAAAGTTTTCGTGTGGTTTTGAGTGGCCCTTGGTTTTGTGCCTAAGTAAACATCAGGGTAAAATGCCCATTTGACAAATATGCTATAATAGTTTATACCTGAGAAAGTTGTGATTAATATTAACATAAAGAGTGCTTTAGTGTTCGTAATATTTACTCAGCAATAATATGTGTAAAATAACCTACTGTTTAAAGGTATCATATTTTCTAAAAATTGTAAAATATTATTTTCTTTTAAAAATAAAAGAATGTATAATTTTCTCACTTCATGTTCTTAATAGATACAAATCAATTTAAAAAAAAATTGATGGTTTTCTAAGCATTAGATTAGTCTCAAATTCACTTAAGATAGCTGGTAAATTAACATTTCCTTATTGTCTATTTACTCCACACACCATAGATGCTTGTGTTGGAACTGGGATCAGTCCAGCGGTAGGGCACATACTTAGCATGTGTGAGGCCTTAGGTTGGGTTCTAAACACTGCAACAAGGAACACATAAACAAACATCCTATGTTAGTTGTAAGTTGAGATTAGGTAAGTCAATGTTCTCTTTCTTTGAAAAATTTTAATGTCTAGGCTAGGAAGAGATAGAATGATAAAAATCTGAAAAATAAGGGTTGAATAAAAATTCAAAAGTAGAGGTAAAAGTACACTAAAAAGTGTTAATACACCAAAAACATAGATAAAAATGTAACTTAAATTTAAAAGTGAGAGAGGTAACCAGTGTGAAGTTTCATGGGACATTGATCTGGTACACAGAGTTGATGGAGATGATGACACATAAGTAGAAAAGAATGACGTAAAAGTAATAAGAGGAAAACCAAAAGCAACCAAGCATGAATAAAAGTTTTTCAGGAGAAGATTCATGGTAAATATAGTGACTCAAAAGCAAATGTGTTGAAAGACACAATGAAAATAACCCAAGTCATTTACTAGAAGGATTAAAAACTTGGTTAATCCCGAAATGGGTTAGCCTGATCTTTGTGCCTTGACATGTTGACAGTGGTACCCAAACTCTCAGAGAAAATTGTGAAGACGGTTTTATCCATAATTGAAAGTAATTCACACTGAATGTGGTTTTTTTTTTTTTCACTTCAAGGAAGGAGGTTTGTAAAATGTTTAGCCATTTATACCATATCTATACCGGAAGCCCATCGAAGAGGCAGCTACACAATCACTAGTTCAGACCTGGTTGAGTTATTGGGCTAAGACCATTTCATAAGCACAGAGGTTGTGACTCATAATCCTGTTCTTATAGTTATCGCAGTATGAGGTGGTTCTGCATTAATTCCTCTTGTTATGAAGTAGCTGTTTTCTACAACTCTCAAGGGGATCTTATAAAATCAATTGAATAACAACAGATAAGTACTTTGAGCTTCTCAGAGAGAAAACTAAATCTTGTAATTGCCTTCTTCAACCATCTTCCTATTATTTTATAGAGTGATTTAGAGTAAATATAAGAGATGGGTTAATATTCTCCCTATCTTTTTGTCTCAATAACTTTCATAAAAAGAGACATTGACACATTATATATGTAGTGCATAGACAATTTTCCTTAATGCCAAACATAATACAAGCAATGAAATCACTCTGTGACACATTTAAAAATAAGTGACACCCATATACATAATCTTACCTGAAACTATGCTTTTATATTATAGCTCACTTTTAGAATGATTTTATGTGTATTTTTCCAGAAGAGAGGATAGAGTCTTATTAATTAACCTGTATTTTGGTTCCACATACAATTTTACTCACAGCAGAAATATTCAAAAAAATTTCTAGCTTAGTGTAAATATTCTGTCTCTTAACATGAAATATTTGTCTTGCAGCACTAATATGTTTATGAGATCATTGAAGGTTCTTGAATATGTGAGACAGTAAGAAATTCATCTTTGCTTATTCATGTGCCAAAGAAATTTATTATTAAGTTGCCTCGCATTACAAAGGCAAAGGCATATTGGAGAAGTAGAGCCTCTGCAAGCACATGCACGCTGGGTCCAGCAATAAGCAATTCCTAGATGCTGATGACTAGGCATTGTCAACAATGGGCCTTCACCATCTATGTAATTCCATCATTGTATCCCTGATTGTGATCAAGATTCTCAAGGGTATGTTGTGTCTGTTTGTCCCTGGAATCTAGCCTATCTTAAAGACTGCTTGTGTGCAGAGAACATGCTTGGGGGTTCAATAATATGAACAGAATGGGTCAAATTGTTGTGTGACTAAGACTAACATACTTGGTAAATCCTGGAAATTGCTCCTCATGAATAAACTCTCCCCCATTATATGCTATCAGGCCAGAGAAAAGAAAAAAATTTGCTGTATTTTCTGTTTTTTTTCTTGTCTGTAGAAACTAAGCTGTTAGACTTCTAGAAAGATGAAACTGAAAAGTTATCACTAGAGACTGGGAAGACCAGAAAGTGGTGGTATGGGAGAAGTTAGCTCAGTAAGACAGCAAGAAGAATTTCTCATTTCTATAAGCAGAGAAGGAAAATTATTATTTCCAGAAGATCTGTGCCATGGTTGGAAATAACTAGATCATGTTTTAAAGTTTATGGCTTTGGTGGCTGTGTGATGCCAAGGAAGCACTCACTACTCTGATTTGATTGTTGTATGTTGCACACCCAGTCAATTATCCCACTTCACACACAAAAATGCCAAAATTGTTTTAGGTTTTGAAAGTTTTGAAGGGTATAAATAAGCACAAAGATGTCAGAATAGCTAAATAAAATCTATAGTACTAAATAAATATTATAGAATAGTTGATGATCTTTCATGTGTGTTATGAATTTTTTTAATAAAGAAAAGGGCTCTGGGGCATTAATTTCTTTCTTAAAATATAGATGGAGTAGAATTGGAGGAGGAGTATCTCTGTGATGCCAGGGAGGTCTTCTCCATAACCCATAATTTGAGGGTAGATCACAGTTGAGAATTTTTGAGTGAAGCTAAAAAGAAAGAAAGTCATGATTGATGTTGCTATGGAAATAGATGAGGGCTCACTCAGCCCAGCAGATGCTGTCCCAGTACAGACATGAAACTGTCACAAAAGCAAGATATAGCAGCAAAGTGAGGCTTCGGATGCCTGGACATCTGCTGGGAGGCTTGTTTTGCTTAAAGCAACAACTCTGGTAAATAGAAGAATGATCAATAGTCTTCCCCTTGTGCTACCTCAATGTTCTCTTGCACAGAGCCATCGCCTATTATAAACTGTCTTCTAAAAAATGCCAATCTCTTGTAATTAAACTCCCTTGCTATGCTATATGCAGAATATTTTTTTCCTTGGCTAACATCTATTTCCTAAGACAATTGCTACAACTTTATTTTGTAAAGAAAATTTTTACTTTTGAAATAAATTTTTAAATTTTATTAAGGTATAGTTTCATCGTTTTCCATTCCTCTCTTCCCTCCTACTACTCCTATGCTTGCCTCTGGCTCTCTCAAATTTATGGTCTCCACTTCAATAACAATTAATTTTATTTATTCATATAAGCATATAAATGCCACCAGCTGAGTATGTTCAGTGTTGGCTACACATTCATTTTTGGGGATGAATTTTTTTTTTGTGTTGGATAGCCAACCAGGCACCTCTCTGGGAAAGACTAATTCTTCTGCTCCTATCAGTTGTTAATTGTTTATAGCTCTTCCTTTAGGAGTGGGGATCAGTGAGATTGTTCCATATTTATGTTGGGATATTTAGTGGTATTGGAATTGTCTTGCTTAGACAGTCGTATTGGGATTTCATAAATTTAGCTTTTGTATCATAAATAGAAGGTGCAGTCTCACAGTGGATGTCTTAGGGCTTCTTCTGCTGTGCTATAATGCTATGACCATAAACAGTTTAGGGAATAAAGTGTTTACTCATCTTTACAATGCAGGTCACACTATATTGCTGAAAGAAACAAGGCAATGCAGAACAGGAACCTGGAGGCAGGAACTGATGCAGAGGCCATGGAGATTTGCTTCCATGACTTGCTCAGCATGCCTTCTTACGCCATTAGGGAATACCCAGCACTGCCTAAAATTGGACCCGACATAACAAATCATCAATCAAGAAAATATACTTATTTTATTAGATTTTTTTTAAAAAAATACCAATCCAAATTTTCACTCACACCCCTCCTCCCATTCCCTCCCCACACCCTCCTAATTCACCCCTCAACCCCCTCCAAAAACAACAGTTGGTGCAGTTAGTAGACAAGGAATGACTTGATCTCTGACACTTTGGTGAGCACAGTACTTTCCTAAGAATAAGCATTCAATGGTTTTCAGTTGCACCAAAAAAAAAAAAAAAAAAAAAAAAAAAGGAAAAAAGGAATACACATGACATTTGGTTGCGCTAAATAAGTAATAAAATTTGTGTGTTGTTTCTCAATATGTATGTATGTATGTATGTACCACAGGCTTGCCCACAGGCTAATCAGGAGGAGTCTCATGAACCATTCATTCCAAGCTGGAATGTTGACTGGCTTGATCTTGGGCAGCAGGTCTCCTCCAGGCAATCACACCTGCTGTGAATTCATGAATACAGAGGTTTGGTCACACCCAGAAGACATTGTTTTGCTCTGGTCCTCCCTGAACTGTATCTCTCTGTTTCCTCTTTCACGATGGTTTTTCCACAGTGAGCACTCCATAGATATTTATTCTCTGCACTTTTACCAGTTGAGAGTTTCTCAGCTGCCATCTGCTTCACAAAGAAACTTCTCTGGTCAGGTCTGAAAACTGACTTAATCTATGGGTACAGAGATACAAATTTAGAGGGCAGTTTGGATAGTATGTCTGTCAATCTAAATAGCAGAGGAAGGTTCATCCTTGTGGCCTATGGGTTTCTCAACCATGAGTTCTTGGTGAGATTGACAGTACTAGACTTGTGGTGCCTCTGGTGAACTAACTGGGCCTTATATCTAAGGAGAGAGTTGCTTAATCCAGAATGTCTCTGCTCACTTTTTCACCCACAGGTAGATTTTGCCACACTTCTTCATATTGTAGCTTACAATAATGACAGCTGGCATACGTGTGTGTGTGTATGTGTGTGTGTGTGTGTGTGTGTGTGTGTGTGTGTATGTATGTATGTATTTTGGACTGTAATTTCTGGTACTAAGAAAGCTAACCAGCAGAAATGAAATTTTCAGACTGTTATCAACGTACTATGAGCAAAGTATTTAGTATAGAAACAATATGAATTTACGGTGGGCAGCCAGTAATGGCTACCCAAGAGTATATGCTTAGCACAAACTGGACTCAGTGGGTTACTAAGAAAGTAGAGGACATGAAGTTGGGAAGAGATAAATATGAGGAGTGGATCTGGGGAGTTAATGGTAAGAACGAGGACAATATAATCAAAATGTGTTGTATGTTTGTATGACATCCTCAAATAATAAAAAATGTTATATTAAAAACTGTCTTTTGGTCATTTCACATGCTCATACATCACTCTATAAAATATAAAATTTACCTGCATTTTGCAAGGCTCTTCAATTTTTGTTAAATGTATAAGCCCTTCATCATGCCTACTTCCACTTTGTGTGGATGACTAAAGGCCTCTCCACAGAAGCTTCTAGCTTGTAACAGAACACAAGACACTAGTGTCAGACTCATTACTTTGACAGAAAACAACAACAGCAACACAAAACTGGCAGTACAAAGCAGAGCCAAGTTTTCTGATTTTCCAGTATCTGGACAGGACAATTCTAGAAAGAATGTGGCTTTTACAGCATAAGATCATAGAATTATTGGATATTTCTGAAAGAAAGACAGAGAATTTATTGTAAAAAAGCTGACATTTATTTATATTTTCTACTAATACAGCATTAGGATGCACGTTGAGAATATTAAATTAAGAAGTGTGCTTTGGGGGCTGGAGAGATGGTTTGGGAGTTAAGAGCACTTGTTCTTGCAGAGGACCTGGATATACTTCCCAGAACCCATAGCTCACAACTACCATAATTACAGTTCTGTGAAGCTCAGGATTCAGTCTGAAATTTTGTAGAGATGGCATTCAATCTGAGGCTTTGTAGAGAAAAGACACCTTGTTTGTTCTGAAGATTTCACAGAGGTGAGAACTAATGGCTGGCTTTTCTGCTTCTCTGATCTTTCAGCTTTCCCCCTTAATATCTGACTCCAGGTTTTTACTAATAAGACCAATCAAAAATTGTGCTGCAGTTCTTGGGGAGGTCATTCTCTCTTCTGATCTCTACAGACATCAGGCATATAAGTAGTTTCCTTACCTACATGTAAGCAGAATAATCATATGCATAAATAAGTCTAAAATAGGAGGAAAAGAAAGAAAGGTGCTTTTTCTGCCCCGCTGGCCAAACTAGTTAGAATAAAATATACTCAAACTGCTTTTTATCTCTTATTGTGAACAGATTACTGAATGTTTCTATGAAGTTTCTTACCCAAAAATACCAATATTATTAAATAGGCAAATGGGGCATTCATTGTAATAATCACAGCACTTGGAATGTTATTCTTTAATTTAATACAGTGTGTATAATTCATTTTTAATCTTGTAGTAGATTATTTTTTGGAACATTTCAGGTGGATCACACCATTATTTCTAAGTATCTTTTATGTTTCTCAAAGAAATGATCCTCCTTCACATATCAGTCTTTCCCAGAACTTTATAATTGACCCAGATTAACCTCAAACGCTCAGCGAGTGCTGGGATTATAGCTGTGTGCTGCCATAGCCAGTTTGATTTATTTGATACCTGTTTACAGATAATAAGCTATTATATTTGTCATAAAGAAAATTAGAACAAACATTAATAGTAATATTATAAAAGAATATTTATTGAATGTGGTAGTGATAGGAAATCCTTAGAATTTTAATAGTTTTTCCCAATAGACTCTCATAAACAGAAATAAAGTGTGCTGTCTATCTAAAGAAGGCCTGGTACTTAAACAGAACCACAGAGGAACAAGAGTAATACACTCTTTTTATCTCCCGTACGTTTGTCTTTTTGTTTCTATTTTCTGCCACAGTTACTAGATTGTTTTTACTGGCCAGGTCTAACAAATACATACACAACGATAGCAGCAAGAATTAAAAAAAAAACAGTAATTATTAACACAAAGTCAAATATTTTCAGCAATCAATTCTTGGTGCCTCAGATGAGGTAAAATCTTTTGTCATTGAAATGTTTCTCTTGACTTCCAAAAATTTAATGAAATAATTTTGATAGTTGATTCCATCCTCATCTTTTTTGCTTGAGAAAAAGAACATCACCAAAAATAGCTACACCCCCAACATACACACATGCATTCACTACGACAAAAGTATCTTGGGCTTGACTTCTTAGGCACCACAGTCCACAAGCTACAACTAAGTAGCTCTTTTGTGCACTATGGAAAAAATGTCTTTGTAGGATGGTGAAAATATGTTCATTGGCAGGACAGGAAAATGTACTTAAAAAGTAGTTGTGCCAGCTATGGCATTTAGAAACCATAACAATTATCAGCATGGTATGATAGCCCTAAAGATTCAGTAGTACCACGCATGTTTTGGTAGTAACCAACAACTCTCTACTAGGTCTTCAGACTTGCTCAATAAACATCATTTTGAGTGAGGTAACCCAGACCAAAAAAGACAATTATCACATGCACTCACTCATAAGTGGTTTTTAAACATAAGGAAAAGAAAACCAGCCCACAAATCACAATCCCAGAAAACCTAGACAACAATGAGGACCCTAATAGAGACTTACATAGATCTAATCTATATAGGAAGTAGAAAAAAACCAAGATCTCCTGAGTAAATTGGGCACAAGGAAACCTTAGGAGGGAGTTGAAAGTCAGGCGAGAGGTACGGAGGGGAGCAGAGAAAAATGTAGTGTATAATAATAATAATAATAATAATAATAATAATAATAATGACTTGCTTAATAGATCAGAAGTCATCCTGGCACAGGAAACGTAGACAACTTCCAGGACTTTTGAAGCTATAGGTTTTGGAGCTGAACTTATAACCATCACTTTATAAAACAGAATACCTTAACTATATTCTAAATATTTGTCCATACATGAACAGATAACTCTAGTTCCCACCCTTCCATAAACTTTTGTAACAAATGGGAAAATCACAATCAATAAAAAGTCTGAGTTCTGGAGTCTGGTTCTGATGAATACATCTATAAAACAGCCCCAGCACCCCTGGCTCAGGGAGCATTGCGAAGGAGAAGAGAAAGTTATAAAATCCAGAGGATAGGGAAGTTTGTGGTAAGACAGTGTCTTCTAGTAATGTCAGATGCTACACATATAAAGTCTAATGAATATGACTGCATAAGCATGAGCTGAACAAGGACAATGACAACAGATACATCAAAGTGGATGGAGAAATACAGCAAGGCGTCAATTCCTTATACACCATTCTCAACGACTAAAGAATGCTGAGAGTGAGAACAATAGCTATCCTTGGGGAAGAGTATACCAAGTGGTTAACCAATACCAAATTGCCAGCCCTTAAAGTGAACATACAAGTAATATTACACATACTGAACAGTCTAGATCCATGAAGCAACGACTCATTTAAAAAGAGGTCATGAATTTGGCAAAAGGCAAGAAGGACACTTGGGAGAGTTTGGAGGGAAGAAATGAAAGGAAAATACTGTAATTACATTCTGATTTCAAAAAAATAAAACAAATAGCAGGAAAGGATCTAGTTAGTACTGAAGATTGGAACTTACAGTCATGGAAAGAATGAGAATTCACTGAGGGTTTCCTTCTGGAACTAAAACAAGAGGCTCAATGTCTGAAGTAAATAAGTAGATGAAAAATTTGTTTCCTTACAATGGTTTGGAAACTAGTTGATTTTCTGGGTTTGTTACTGTTGTTATTTTTTTGTTTTGTTTTTTAAAGTGCTGATAAACTTAGTGGTGTCTTGTGTTGCCTTCCTCTGGAAGCATCAGGCAAGATGCTTTGGGAAGTAATTTAATTTGCTATTTTTTTTTCCCATGGAGAGGCACAGTTGAGAGAGACAAGTTAGAACAGGAGCTCTACTTCAGGAAAGTTATCTCTAAATAACGTGCCAAAAATAACATGTAAATATATTTCTCTATGCATCAAAGAATCCCATATTTTGTGCTTTAATATAGTTAAAATTCTCTTATTGAAATAAATACTCTCTGTAAACCTGTAAAATATGCCCAACATTACTAACACCATTTGAACAATACATTTACTTTACTCATGGGTAAATTTCATCTAGTGGACAAGTTCACTTATTTTAAGTATATAAATCACTGTAACTCTTTAACCACCCTGGCCATGAACTTTGTATATTTCTTCTTCCTCCTCCTTCTTCCTCTTCCGTTTCTCCTTTTCCTTCTTTTTCCTACTCCTTTTTTAAATAAATTCAAGATTTTAAAATAAAAATAGCGATTGAAATTTTCTTTTTTTTATTTTCTTATTGAAAATAGATTCTTCTCTCACACAATACATTATGACCACAGTTTTCCCTCCTTCTATTCCTCCCAGCTTCCCCATCTCCCTTATCTCCCCGATCCACTACCTCTCTGTTTTCTTTTTCTCCAAGAGGCAGCAACCAAACATGGCAAAACGGGATATAATCAGACAAGGCAAAGGCTCTCATATCAAGGCTGCATGGGGAAGGCAACCCAATGAGAAGAAAAGCATCCCAAGAGGAGGCAAAAGAGTCAGAGATGAACTTGCTCTCATTGTTAGGAGTACCACAAAACACCCATGCAATTTAGCCTCTGTGATCCCATATGAGAGCTTGTTGGTTCAGTGGGCCTTGCTCTCTTTGCGTCCTCCATCCCCTCTGGCACCTATTATCTCTCCTCTCTTCTGTGGAGCTCTCCTCTTAGGCTATTTTTGATAATTCATCTTGAATGTCAACTTGGGGATTGACTGTGAGGGATCTTCTAGATTAAGTTAATGAGGTGGGGAGACCCACCCTGAATGTGGGTGGAATCTTTCCATGGGCTAGGGTCCTATACTAAATAAAAAAAGATAAACGGCTAAGAGAAACAGCATTCTTTACTGTTGAGTAAAGAACTTAACTGCTTGAGTGTAGTTGTAATGCAACCAGCTGCCACCATTCTGTGCTCTCAGTGATGGATTGCACCTTTCAACTATTAGGCGAAATGTGCTTTTCCTTTGTTAAGTTGTTTATGCTTGAAGTTTTGTCACAATAATAAGACATATAACTAGTATATTATGCTTCTCTTATACTCTTCTGTGGCATGACTAATGCTGAGACACTTGGATGTATTTACGAGATTCAAAATAAGTAGTAATAAATAAATATTATTTTTTTCTTTATGCATAGATACATCATATGCCTGGTCATGCTTATGCTGTTCTCCTTCATCAGTATTTCATTTCTTCAATTTCTGTCTCTATGTCTCTTTCAATTATCCCATAAAACTCTGCAATTAAAAGAGATATTGGGGAAAAAAACTAAACTTAACCTATGTATATATTAATTTATTGCGGAGTCTGTCAGTTGTCTCAAAATAGATTATGGAGGTGAATTCCCTAAATTGACTTTAATTCATTCTATTATAGTTATTCTGATTCTAAAGCAAAAATCCAACTGATTCATTCTTTTCATTAACTACTCTTCTCCCTTTAAATTTATTAATTTTCAAATAGTCAAGCAAACAGAGACATTTTGGCTTTACTAGTGATCATTTACTTACTCTGTATACTGGATTCTCAAAACACCCAATCTAAAAGTATTTTAGAAACTACACTAATGGAACACTTCAGCTCATACTCAAAGTATGAGCTGTATATTAAATATATATTAAAACTGTCTTGTTAGTTCTCTAGGTTTTGCCTATGGACTGTGTACGGTGGAAATATCTGTAATTTATATCCTTGAAAGTTTAAAGGAACTGATTTAGAATATAATATGAATCAATTTATCTGGATCTAACGGTTCCACTGTAAAATATAACAGAAAAGTTGTGTACTTCATTTATTTGTTCACTTTTCAACACTTGTGTTGTCCTTGAAACTCTTCCTCATGGCATCAATGATGAGGGCCACCTCTTTATACCTATAGTCATGCTGGAAAGAACCATTGCCAAGGAGACTTAGATTTCCTAATAATGTCTGTACCGACCAGATGCAACCTGGCTCTGACCACTACTCAGCAGGCTTGATATTTCTCCCTCATTGACTTCTTGGCTCTTTAATCTCAAAAACGTTCCAAATCCTTTTAGCCCAGAAGTTTTCGACTCTTTCTTTCAATCCTAGCTAATGCAGATCTCTGACTTCATTTGTATATCTTGTGACAGTTTAGAGAGGGTTTCCCTGTATTGCAGAAATCCTGTGTCTTCCTACCCGTTAATATACTCTTGGGACAGAAATGATCTTGTCCAAAGTATTTTTTATTTGATTTATTTGCATCTTAGAAGACTGAATACATTTTACTCCTGCAAGATTTACACCATAAATGCCATTCACCTGATTTTAAAATTCCATTCACTTATACAATTAACAAATATTAATTAGAGCTTATAGTGCTGGGATACTTCCTTGTAAAGGAAAAAGGACAGAAAATATATAAGAGTTTACAAGATTTAAGCCAGGTGGTGGCGGTGCATGCCTTTAATCCCAGCTCTCAGGAAACAGAGGCAAGAAAATCTCTGTGAGTTCCAGACCAGCATGGTCTACAAGAGCTAGTTCCAGGACAGGCTCCAAAGCTACAGAGAAACCCTGTCTCGAAAGATAAAAATTTTTTTAAAAGTTTATAAGACTTAAATGACTGTTCTAAATGTAGTATGTGACAAGAGAATTTTTAAATATTACATCAAAGTTGGCTATACCCAAACATTGGTAAATTATTTAATATAGTCGTCTAGAAAATTTAATGTAATAAAATTTGTGTAGGTGGTTTTATGCTTGTATTAATTTTACAACTCTAACATTAGATGTATCAGGATGGATCTCCAGATCCATGGCTTTCTGATTCCAGTACACCAATGGGAATATAGACTCGAAACGTCTAATGCAGATTGGAATATGGTGAAAGACTCCATGGATAGTTTTTCTTCATCATCTTCCTAATTGGTACTGGATTTAGACCTGCATGTATATTGCATTGTATGTATAAGAAGCTACATGAAAAAAGCTGGGTGGTGGTGGCACACGCCTTTAATCCCAGCACTCGGGAGGCAGAGGCAGGCGGATCTCTGTGAGTTCGAGACCAGCTTGGTCTACAAGAGCTAGCTCCAGGACAGGCTCTAAAGCTGCAGAGAAACCCTGTCTCGAAAAAAAAAAAAAAAGAAGAAGCTACATGAAATAGGATGGAAGTCATTCATATTATTGAATAAAAGTAGTATATTATAAAGGAACATGAAGAATCAAACTAGAATGGTAGAAGACCATGATAGACCCTTACCATGTGACACTATGTCACTATGTTGAGCTTTATTTCCATATTAGAAGTAATTAGGAGCCACTACAATTGGAGTGAAATAACTTGCAAGATCAGACTTGCATTTTTTACTCATGATTCTACCTCAAATCAGGAAAGTGAGCAAATAAACTACAAAAATACCACTAAGAAAAGCAGAAATAGAAGCTTGACAATTGGTACACAGGTGAGAGGTGATTAATGAGAGTCATACCAAGCAATGGCATCAGTACCATACGGGCCTGGGGTTCCATTTTGGCTCCATTATCTACCAGCTGTGTGACTTCAGGCTTATTTGTAATCCTTATAACTTTAAGGTCTTAAGCTGTTACATGAGTAATTCCTTTATAAATATATTAAAATGAATGTATTATATTTCACAAACTGCTTTACCTACTGCTAATATTTAAATATTTGGCAAACTAGTGATGCTAATACAAATGTTAAATCTACCTATAAAATAAGACCAACATCCCTAAACACAGAGAAATAACTCAACTTGTTAATTTAGAAATCAGGAATGAATATCACAGTTGATGGAGTAGGTTTTCTTACTGGGATGCAAAGATTTTATGATACAAAATCTGTTTATCAGATAGGAAAATTAATGGTCATACCTAAGCTTTATGTCACACTAAAGTTCCACGACGTCTGCTCATACTTGTAGGACTTCCCACACATAGGGCCCATATGTTACTAATCATCTCAGGAAAATGTCCAACCCTACTCCCAACATATATAATTTAACCCCTGGCCTTGTTACATATCCAATAACATTGAGAAGATCTTCAAACTTTTTCAGAACACTACCCAAGGTGAATTTAACAATATTGTATTAATGACATTATGATATACTTACCACCAACATAGAATCCCTATGGATTTCATTTCATTTGTTTATGAATGTGTTCATGTCTCATCAGTGGGAAAGTCCTGGAGTCTCTATGTAGGAGCTATGTTAAGGCTAATACTAAAAGCAATTGTAAAGCCAAAGCAAAGAGCAGAAAAGTAAAATCTTACCATCTCCCTAGGACTAGAACCTTGTGTACCTGGCAAATGGAATGATGTCCTAAAGATAAACCGATCCCTCAGCACCCATAAGTTTGCCTACAACAACTTTTTATTTTTTTCTTAAGTCTGGGAGTGAGATATCTGCACTTGACTGATTTACTGAATATTTGTGGGAGTTTTGTCCCTGCCGTACCCAAAGATTACTTCAAATCACCATTCTGATGAATCTTCCAGTTCTAGATTGAGCAGGCTTGGTTCCTTTTGGCTCAGGCTTTTTCACTATACCAAAATATGGATAAAGATAACTCTGTATAACTAAGTCTAAAAAGTTTAGTATTTAACTGACACCCATTGCCCATACCCTGCCCAGTCCTCTAAGTAAAACATTCTGAGGTGAATGTTAAGGCAAATTTCATGAGACAGAAGAGAAGAAAATTTCCTGTCAAGAGAGTTTCAGAACTGTTATATTTTAATAAAAGTCAATGAGTAACTATAATCCTCATTGAATAATGAATTCTCCAAGTGTTCTGTATGATAGACAGGAAACTGCAAAGTAAAAAGATGGAGCCAGAAGAGACTCTTTGACACATAGACAAGGAGACACCATGCAGACAAAGACTATTGTTGTATAGAGATGATTGTGGATACCACAGACATGGAACAGAGGCCTTCTGGGAGTTGGGTGTTATGTTTTCATACATGGAGGAGGTGAAGATGTTTTCCAACATTAAATCTGCTTTCATGGATTATAGATAGTGTCATTATTTTTCAAATACCCAACACTCAAATGAGTTCCAGTAATTTTCAGTGCATCTGCTAGATTTGAATCACCTTTGAAGTAATGCAAGAAAACATATAGTAGGTATTGAGATGTATGAATCTGAATCCTGACAATTCAAAGAAATGAAGTTCTGAAGTGAAACTTGAGCTACTTTAGTTGTAGAGAAGGTTGGGAAAAACTTAAGACGAGTGAAATATCCTAGGGAGACAAAGAGAGTCTGAAGGAAGTTGAGAGTTGAGATTTCTTTGCCTTATAAAGACAAAATACAAAGTGACCATTACTAATATGGACATTTTTCTCCTTGATGCTCACAATTAGAACATCTTTTTTTGCATCAAATGGGTATTTGTCCCCATTTTGTTCAACTATTGATTATTTCTTCATGTATGCCCAAATAAAAAAATTCTATCATAAAACTGAAATTATAGCATGTAATTACCCAGGTAAGGTTACTGCCACAAAACTCTTACTGTGTTTTACTATGTGCAAGATGTTGATTTTGGTCCTTTATGTGGAGTTCCTTCTTGTCCTCAGGAAGATCTTGCTTGAGTAGTAGCATCATCTTCACTTTCTTATGGAAAGAAACAGGTTAATAGAGTTTAAGAGAAAAAGGAGAGGAAAGAACTCAAAATCTCACCCCTCCCCAAGTAACTATTGGCAGCAAATGGTTGCTGGGCAACTTAGTTTGGGTTTTTATTGCTGGGAAGAGACAGCACGACCACAGCAACTCTTGTAAATGAGAACATTTAATTGAGGTGGCTTGCTGATAGTTTCAGAGGTCCAGTCCATTATCATCAAGGTGGGAAGCAAGATGGTGTGCAGGCAGATGTGGTATTGGAGTGGTAGCTGAGAGTCCTACATCTTCCAGGCAACAGGAAGTTGACTTCCTGGCATACTGGGCAGTATTCTGAGCATACTAGACCTCAAAGCCCTCCCTGAATAGTGAGTTACACCCTCCCAAAAGACCATACCCACTACAGGAAAGTCACACCTCCTAATACTGCCACTTCATATGAACTGATGGGGTCAATTATATTCAAACTACCACACTGGAGGAAAAGGAATCATGATCACTAGTATTGTATTTATTGTTAAGCTATTCATGCTACACTACATAACTGTGATTCCATGCTCATGTGAGCAACTTAAACTCAGAGGATCAGAAGGAAAAGAAATGGAACAATGAAGAAAATGAAAAAAGGAATGACCTTCCTTTAGAAATATTATAACATAAGAAAATGCCACTATATTTAAATTTATGAGCTAATAATATATGATTCAAGAAACATTTTGTAAGAATATATTATTTCTGATTATATAATATATAACAATAATAATTTATCATTAATAAATATATTCCTAATTATATAAATACAATCCACTCAGTCCATACAATGCTGATTATATGGCATATATGCATGATTTCAGGGCTGATCACTTGGTGTTAGATAACCATTTGGGGGCTCTTTTCTCAGGAGAGCTGTTTCTCTAATTCTCAGTATTCCTTAGTACTTTGTCCAGGGTGGGGACTTTGTGATATTTCCTTCATGCCCATATGAATACGAGTGAACCTAACATGCGTGCTAGTATGGACAATTAATTTTTGTTTAGATTACCTAATAGCAGTAGTAAACATCAGACATTAGAATTGCTAGTAGGAGTTTGTCTCATTTTAGGTACACTTGGCATACTAAAACTTAAATGATTTGTTAGTAAAATAAAATAAAAAATCAGTCTGATTTTGTTTTTAGTTATTTTGTTTATATGCTACTTAATGCTACAGATTCATTATTTATGTTGTCATAATCTGCTTGAATTGTGGGTGGTAAACTTTAGGAAAAACACTACAAAGTACAAAAATGCCAGAGTTCTTTCCATACTAGAATGCATTACACTTTTACTGCAGATTAAAGAGCTAGTGCATCAGAGCCAGTGGTTGACTGTTTAATCTGTTCATAAAAAAGCTGGTCTTGGTTTCTCTATACTAGTGTTAAATCATCTTAAGTTGTCATATGTTAAAAAAAAGCTAGTGAGAAACTCATAACGTTTGGTTTGACTTCTAAAGTCTAATGTGTAGTGGAAAGGATCTTCTAAGAAAAGTATGGAGGTAGATCTTTAATCTTTAACACAACTAGGAACCTGAAGCTGTTGATGAGTGGTGAATGATCGTCCTGACTACAATGAAATCGACTTAAAAGGCCCAATAACCTATGTATTAATAGGTTCTCTCTGTATATATGTGTGTGTGTGTGTGTGTGTGTGTTATGGATGTATGTATGTATACCATATACACATTAGTACTTGTTAGTTGCACACACACACATATATGTATATGCATATGCACACACACACACACACACACACACACATATATATACACATACACACACATATATGTGCATGTAGAGGACAGAATTCAAAGTTTGGAGCCTCTCATTCATCTCCACCTTTAATTTTTGAAACAGGATCTCTACTTGAACCTGTTTCTCATCATTTTGCCTAGGTTCATTGGCTGATGATTTCAAGGTCCTGCTTCTGCTCTTCCCAAATTCTAGGGTTTGAAGATGTGACTGCTGCATGTGTGTAGAGACTTGTGGGTTCTGGAGAGCTGAGCTCACCTCCTCATGTTTGCACAGCAGGCACTATACAGATTGCAATCTCTTCAGCTTTGGGAACTATATTTATGATGTAAAATTTAATGCTAGTAATTTGCCCATTTTGTTTGGGGGTTACCAAAATAAGAAACACCCTTTACCCATTGCATCCTTTCATGTAGAAACAAATGCTTCCCAAACAGTATTGTTACATTTTGATAACAATTTTTAAATGTAGTTAATAAATACTTTTGCTAATAATTATAAAGCTTTAATATACTATCATACTTACTGAATATTAAATTTTGTAACTAACACACACAGTTATCTGGTACCCAAAATTCATTAAGAACAGCTGCAATGGTAAGTGACTTAAATGAACATTTAAGAAAGTTTCACTCTGCCCATGTATGGAAACTCTGACAAATTACTTCAGAACTGTTGTTAACATTTAGCACATTCACTTACTTGATGTTCATTTGAAAGGAAATCTCTTAGGCTGTTAATTATAAGAATGACAGCCTGGAGCAGAGTGAAATATCTATATTTTTTCCTAACAATTAAACACCTTTGATTTTAAGGTCAATGTCTTCAGTTAAGTCTTTGAGAGCTGTTAAAACATTGTTCGTGTCTCTTCAATTACTCTGGATAGACATTTAAGACTCCACAGGGAGAAACTGTGTTTCCAATATCATTGGATATACAACTCCCAGTTTTAATTCTCTTACTCTTCAAATATATTCCTTACAGTGAAAATATGCCCTGGAGGGAAGGATGCATAGAGAACAATGGGCCTCACACCTAAGGAGGCTCTTGAAAAAGCGACAAAATGGTAACCCCAAGTCCACTGAATGGTACCCTCAGGGTATTTCACCCAGTGGTCTGGGGTAGATCCTACAGGTGATTTCTGAGGTGATCAACATCCTGCAGATGCTGAAGTGGTGGCTCTGGGGGGTCACATTTTAACAAATAATAGCATTAGTACATATCTATCCAAGTGGCTTTATAGGTTAAAAAAATTCTAAAAATTGATGATGTTTTGAAATTCATACAAACAGATATGAAATCTTGAAGCCAGTAAGAAAGATTTTTAAGAAAATTTAAATTTATGAGGATGTTCATTTGTTTTATTTCAATATTTTCAAAAATTATTTTATCTCACGCCAGGTTCACAGTTAACATGTTGAAGATTTCTTCAAATATACAGAAGTGCATTCACACCTTGGGATTAAACAATAACAGCTGTATGTTATTGTTCTAACAGGTTTTGAATTATACCGGCAAGGTCTTTGGGAATGAGCCTTTTTTCCTTAAGAGAAAGTTAAAATCTGAACAGACTGAAAAATTAACCACTCTGCTTTTGATCCAAAAAATAGGGAAAGACACAGAGAAAATCCTTTCTCTTTGACACTGGATGAACAAACAAACATTAACTTGCTTGGGGTTTATCAGAGAGAGATTTGAACATTGAATCATTGGTACATGTAGCAAAACCTGAACTGCAGTGAGTCACTAAGGGTTCAGTGTTGACAACTTCACATTTGGGCTATAACTAGCTAAAAAACTGAGGTATGGAAGGTAGTCACAGTATGTAACATAGCCTTTTATGAGCTCTACCATATTTCTCTAGAGGACACTAGATAAAAAAATAAAATGATTTATGGAAGGGACAGGGAAAAGATACCCATGCTCAAAAAAGCTTAGATCTTCTTTTTCTCAGATGATAAGATGGTTTCTAGCTCAGTAGATATAGTTAAGTGGACATAAATCTCCTGGGGAGACTGAATGAATTTTGAAAGGAAATATGCAACTCTAGTCAGGTCTAGCTCTGTATATGAAAAAAGGAAATACTTACCTATTGTTGTGGGACATTTTTACACTGTGTGCAGATATGCCGCTGTTATTGGTTTAATAAAGAGATGAATGAATGGCCAATAGCTAAACAGGAGGATGTGTAGGTGGGACTTTCTGGAAGGAAATAAAATTGTGGGTTGACAATGGGGCAGAGTTGCCAGGCAGAGATAGAGAGGAAGCAGGAAATGCAAAATGACAGAAAGGTAAAAACATAGAAAAATATAAATTGTCTAATTTAAGTTATCAAAGCTAATGGGACAAATCTCAGTTAAGGCATAGCTTCATAATTAATAATAAGTCTCCATGTTATTATTTGCGAGCTGGCTGGTGGGACGGAGAAAGACTCCTTACAATCTATAGTCCATTCTCCTTATATTTTCTTTCAAAAGAAGAAGAAAATATGATAATCACTTGTATGTTGTTGAAAGTCCCTAAACAGAAGTTCACCAAAGTATGAGATCAAACTATACACTCCTGAAATGCTTTGTCTTCCTCATCTTACCAACATATGTGCACAATTGGTTTCTGTCATAAGTTTTGAAGATTACAATAGAAGTACATCATTTCCCCCTTCCCTTTCCTCCCTCCAGACCCTCCATGTACTCCCTTTTCAATCTGCTTCAAATTTCTGGCATCTTTTCTTTACACACACACACACACACACACACACACACACACACACACCACTTCTCAACACATCAATATAACAGATTTAGTACATATAGTGATTCTTATATGTTTTTGGTTTCAGGGTTTAGCACTAAATATTAGACAAACAATTGGTGTGCTTTACCTGGGAAGACAATGGATTTTATTCAGCTGTAAAGAATGTTGTCAATCAGGCTTGACAGTTATGGAGAGGTGAGGGCAATGGGAGGGATATTGGTGGTGGCAAGGTTTAGAATGAGGGTGATAAGATGGGGTAGGAACCAATTAACACCAAGGATATGGAAAGGAGTCATATGGAAGCACACTACTTTGTAAGAGAAACTGACTTACAAAGTTAATGCACTGATTAGTGGATCCACACAGAACAAGTGAGGAAGAAAGGGGAGGGCAAGTGGGGAGGGAATGTAGGAATGGGAGAATAACAAAGTGAGAGGATAGAGAAGGGGAGGGGAGGGGAGGGAAGTGGGGAGAAAGTAGGGACAGGGACAGAGAATAATGACCTGATCTCACTCTTTCTCGCTTTAGTCAAGAAAAACTCATAGCTCTATGGCAGGAATTGATTTTGAAAGACGTTTTTATGACACTGAAAAAGAGAATTGAAACTGTTGGAAAGAAGAGTAGAAACCTTTTTATGAACTATCTGGTTAAATGTTTGCACACGTTGAGGGGTTGAATGAATATGAGCATATGAAGTAAAGTCAGACTTTATACAATCTTTGTTACTTTCATTAAAATGTAATTATATATCTTCATAATATTCAAACTACTCCCATTCCTTTGTTGTCCTCTTTCTGACCCTGTGTGACACAGTTGCTTTCTGTACATGTCCTTTACTTGAAGAGATTCACATTATTGTTTTCTCTTTATCTTGCCTCTCCTTTTGAATCTACCCAACTGGTTTCTCTTCCTGTGTCTACATTTCCTTTTGCCCTAAGGATATGAATACATAATTCCTTAAACCCCCACTTCACACTAGAGTCTCACCAGGATTGTATGTGAAATTTTAAACCATGAACTTCAGAAAGAAATATAGTTCAGCCCATAAGAGATTGGATTAGGTTGTCAGTACTCATTTCCTGATTGTGATGGGCACATTGTGCTTATGGGAGAGAACTCCGCAAATAGTCATTTCTGCTGTTTCTTAAAAGGATAATACATATCACGTGAGAAGAAATAAGATAGGAGCTGTGCGTAATGTGTGGAAAAGTAGCAGTGTGGAGCAATTGTGTTATTCACTGTTTACCTTGGAGCATAAGTGAGGAATGTGGAACCGTTTTCTCTGACTATGAAAGTAACCCCGGTGCATAAACAGAACCATACAGGAAAAAAAGAACTATAAACAAAGCTCTATCTCAGAACACAAGAAAGATGGAAGGATTTTGATGCCTGGGGTATAGACTTTACCTGGACTTATGGTATCTTAGGTAAATAACTTTGATTGATAAGATATACAGGTATGATGGCCATGGATAAACTGGGAACATTAAAGTAAAGCATACAGTAAAATCATTTCTTGAACTCAGACGTTAATTTGTTATTAATTGACAGTTGGTGGCAATTGAGCATTTAACAGTTGATATGGAGCAAACACATTATTTTCTTAATCAACATTTTTTTCTCCTTTAACATAGCCATCAGCTATTTAATTTTGTGCAATATAATTAAATGATCAATGTCTAGCCCCAGCATGTGACATGCTAGAGAGTATAGGACACACTTTGTAAAGTGAAGGGCTTACTATACAGAAGTGACATCTTGAAAAAATGTTGGTTCTTGAATACTTTTAAACAAAGTCAAATTAGAAATGGTTTGTGATTCAAAGGAAACATGGGGACACTGAAGATGAGAGAGGACTGCTCTTTGTGTGCTGTGCCTCTTCTCTTTCAGGTAATTTATATCACTAACTCCAGTTTGTGCCCTTTTTGTGTGTTAACGTCCATTTAAGTCCATGTTGTAACTGCATAAGACCATATTACTAATTTGTAGATAATAAAGAGATTTTATAGTTATAGACCTAGTATTTCTTGGACTTTAGAAATACTAGGTAGTCTCCTGGTACCCTAGGGTCTGAAGACTTATCCCTCATAAATTGATAAAGCACAGTGCTTACACAGTGAAACTCTTGCATCACAGCAAATCTAATGGACATGTTTGTGTTCCACTAGCTCTTAGGCATTTGTACTCATATCAATGCCTTATATATAAGAATTTGCAATAATTATCTTATAAATGGAAGACAAATACAACCAAAGACTGGAAACTTCAGAGTTTTTCCACTTGAAGACTTACACAGTAGATGAAACTTGAACTTATATTAAAATGATGAATGATTTGAAATGACAGAGAAAGAAGAATAACAGGGTTTGAGAGAGAAGGATCAGTGTTGTACAAAGCCCCTCAAAGATAAGGAGTGTGGTCAGGTGACCTCTGTTAATTAGATCAAGAATAAGTGTATTTAGCTTATTATTCTGGAAGTATTGAAAGAAAAAAATTGGTGCTAAGTTTGGAAGATAGGACTATTTTGTGCAGAATCAACTTTATGATATAGGACATGCTGACCAAGCTTGGTCAGAACATCCTGTGCTCCCCTCCCAGGTAGCTGCATCTGTCTTCCTAACCCTATCCTGCCCTTATACACCCCAACATTCAGATCTAGCTAAAGTCATGCCAACAGTGTCCCAGCCCCATCTGATAAGCCACACTTAGAGCATCCTTAACATCTAGGCTTGGGATAGACACACATCCTGTGCACCAACCCAACACCTTGTATCTGCCTGGCCTTATTATGCTTACACCATATCCCAATCTTCTTGTCCAACCTGGCCTACACATCCTTTGCTCCAATCAGTCCTGGTGAGTCCCACTACTTTACCTACAATCGTCATCGCCAGACTTCCTCCATGTACTACAACCAGAGCCCTGATTCAGACTGGTAATCCCATCTCTCGCCTTTCCTACCCTCCATGATTTTATTGACATTTAATGCATTTCCTTATGAGGTTTCTAGTCCCCTAAAACTAGGAAAAACTAAATGCTGTTTCAGTAATAGCCATGGTTTACAAATAAAATTTAGACATTTAACAAGACACTTAAATGCCTCCCTCTACCTTCTACTAATCATAGTAGGTTCAAACTTAATTTTTATTATGCAAAGACAATGATATCAAAGCAAAGCTGCTATCTTGTGGAGGCTTTTTACCTAAGTTTCTGTCATAGAGTTCTGTGTGAAGTCTAGGAGGGTTAATTAATATTGACTGAGCTACTTTAGCTGTATCTATTTTAACATGCTTAGAGCTGTAGCTAATGTGATAGATTTAGAACATTTTTCTGGCATGGCTTTGCTGACCAGCATAAAGAAAACTTTGGGTCATAATACATTTTGGGTAAAGCATACCCATAGTCTAATCTTAAAGTTTGCTTCCAGTTTCAGGAAGAGAAAAGTATACCATTATGTTATCCATGAAAATGCTCCAATACTTTATTTTTAAAATCCCTGCTTCTAAGTGTGGTTAATAATACAGGACTTTAAGAAATGTCATCTATATCCTTGAACTGGCAAAGCTAGCTCTAGTGTGGCAGGTATTACAATTATAGACATAAAGACTAGATGAAGATAAGGGGCTTCTGGGTTGATCACTTTGTCCTTCTTCCTTTATTGGAATGGTGATGAATGTTCCAGAGAGTGTCAAATGTATTTGGCCTTCTGCATTTTACCATTCATTCAAGGGTCAGAAACTCCTGGAACTGTTCTGTGACACTTTAATATAATTCCACGGCACACAGTCCACCCTTAGAAAGCATTTTCAAGAAAATATTATTAATGCTAGTTACTGTGACCAAGTTTTATAAACCCTATACAGGTAAAAAAAAATACACTGTCACTATACTTAGTTCTTAAATAATTACAGAAATAATAATATATGACGAAGTTTCAGTTGTGTGTGTGTGTGTGTGTGTGCAGTAAAATAATTTAAATGTAAGAATCAGTGAAGTTCTAGGACTTACTAATGAAAAGTCTGATACATTGAATAATTATGTATTTTAATTTTTTTCTACTGTCATTGCTTTCCATTGTAGGATCTGTACTTTCTTTCCAGAATAAATAAGAAGCCTAGAAACATGACTAGGTAGCTATAAATTAATTTAGCTTCAGTAAACTGACTGAAGCTTAAAACAGCATGTGCTAGCTAAGTACTTAGTAAGTGCCGCAAACCGATGTTATTCCCATGTAAATACCTATTAAATATTATTAGTCTAATTTTGCAGGTAAGGGAACTGAGGCTTGAGGGAGCTATATATCGCACCCAAAGTCAGACACATCTAATAATTGTCAGAATCAAGGTTTGAATCCTAGCAATCTGGCATTGGAATCTGTGTTTTTAACAACTGTGCAATATTCATTTGCTTCTCTGAACCTAGAAACAGTGGAGACTGTGCATGCCAGTGGGAGATGCCAGAAGTCAGTTCCAAGTGGCACAGAGTGCAAGAATTCTCAGCTGTTAAGGAGCTCAAATAGATTGAAGCTGCTACTACTTCATGTGCAATGGGGGTAGAGATGAGGTCACAGAGCAGAATCCAGATCTATGTGATCCCCGCCTTCGCAGAGCTTTATTGCAAGAATTTTTAAGTATTGAAATTGAAATTTTGTGTATACGAGTATTTTGTTTGCATGGATATCTGTGAACCACTTGGGTGAGTGGAGACCAAGGAAGCCAGAAAAGTGTGTATACCATAGAGCATGAGTTACAGACAGTTGAGAGACATGTGGTTGTTGGGAATAGAATCTAAGTCCTCTGGAAGAGCACTTGGTGCTCTAACCTTTAAGTTCTCTCTCCAACCCCAGTGAGCCACATTTAATCAAGTTCCTATATAAATCCATTTCTCCTGAGAATCAGTTGTTTTATAGTTAAAAAATGATTACAAGAAATATGTAATCTAAAGGCTTGACTTTTTCTGTAAACACTTTCACATCATCTTTAAAGGGTTTATTTCACCACCTTGGTGGTTAAGTGTTAGAGAATGTGAAGAGCTGTTCATTAATCAAAATGGAATTAAGGGACAAATTTGCTAACTCATTTTAAAATCGTAACTATTTTAAAATGGTAATTAACTTATCAGCCCCCCCCCCCTTAGTCTGGTTTTTCTTATTGAACTGTCTTGACCCAAGCATTCAGAAGAAGGTTATGTATCTAACAGATATTCTCCTTCTCGATACCCATTGCCTTCCCTTTGCTAAATAACACTGAATATCACCTGTGCCCCCTCTCCTAATGTTTCTTTCTCCTAATCAGTGTAGAGACCAAATCCCATGCTGCCCCTGAATACAGCCATTAGCATCAGTGCAAAAAGAAATGTCTCAGAGCTATCGTGTTCAATGGCAAGAGTTGATTTTGTTTGAAAAAAAAAGTCTGCCTTGCTCCGGAACATTCATAAAAGCTTGAACCTTTAGTGTTGCTAGGGGTCTATGAAGTCATCCAGCCCATCCCCTCCTTTCATTGGTTAGAAAGTAAGGTCTGAGCTTTTAAGTGAGTGACAGCGATTTTAGGAACAACAAGAAATTGGGATCTCAGAGAATAAGTGGTGCAAACTTAGAACCGTACATGCAGAGCAAATCATCTTGATAATGCATCACTTCTTGAGTGCGCATGTGCAGTATGCCTACTATGGGCCAAACTAAGCTTATGTTCCCTACTTAACATTTCACTTCCAGCCATCTTAAGGTATACGGTACTGCTTGTATTTTACAAATAAGAGATGCGCAGAAATGCTAAAAGCTCATGAGTCTTTTCACAGGCATATTAAGGGGGCGTGATGAGCTGACAGTTTGGGCACAGTAGTTTCTGAGTTCATACTATTCTCTCTTAGATTTGTAAGAGGAGTTTCTTTTTCCTAGTCATCTCAGGATTGTTGGCAAGCTTCTTTTCGTTCTTGTTTAGAAATGGTTTCAGCCTTGGCTTTTTGTTATACAACATACGTACTCTTTAGATAAAGCCCTGGAAAACAAAGAAACAGCAGTGAAAAACACTTTCAGAGTATTTATTTTAGGTGTGAATGTAAAGAGAAAATGCTAAGTAAACTATAATCATAAAACTGGCTATTGAAATACAAATACGGGTATAAATGCTAAAGTTTATTCATTCCCACAACAAATCTTTACTGAACTGCTACTCTGCCCAATGATCTCAGCTAGGTTATTGCACTGAACAAAATAACACAGGTTCCTTCTATTGATATAGCATATAAACCTGAGAAGAACACGCAATAAAAATCAGGAGGAGGCACATTTATATGTAACGTGTGGGGATAACTGTATTTTTGAAGGACAAAGAAGGGACTGAGATTTGGGGTGGGGATTTTAGGAGAAGTTGGTATTATATGTGTGCCATGTAAGAAACCAAGGAGAGTATGTTTGAGTCTTTTCATAATGTTAAGATTTATTGAATAATAAATTCACAGGACAATATAGCTTTAATACCAGCAATTTTCTAGTTATCCCCCCTTTTGTTTGGTAATCTTGATGAGACAGGCACAGGCTCTTTTATCATAATCTTGATTTCTAATATAATATAACTTTCACGCATTACATATCACACCTTAAATATCTTTGCACATATGCACGTATGTAGGTTACGGAGTGTTGACAAAGATGTGAAGAGGCAGGGAGTTTCAAAGAAGGCTGAAAAACCAGAGCTGTGATACAAACGGGGACACTGGAGTCTGTGTTTCTAACACAAGGAACCTAACAATGTTGTAGAGAAGAAACTCCTGCTGACAGTCAGGGAGTTGTGAGTCACAGGGGTCAGAGCAAACCTAATGCAGAGGCCAAAGGGCAGGATGGGGTTCAGTTCAAGGCAGAACTGGATGGATGGATTCTAGATATAGACTGGTGAACAGGAGGATGAAAGTATGTAATTGAGTAGGATGCAGCAACAGTAAGGACCATGCCAAGGAGCAGTTGGCAGAAGGCAAAAGAACTCAAGAAAGAGTCAAGAGTTACACCATATCCACATTATGTAAAATTCTGGAGAAACAAGGAACCTGAGTGTATTGAGGAGGAGAAGGGGTTGATTCACTTTGAAGAAATCAGGTGGCAGGTTAAGTAAGGTGACACAGAACATTAAATTTGGGGTTAACCCACGAGTTATATAGGGTGAATATGAGGTAGCTCCCAGATAAGTGTTGCGTTGAGGGGTTTGTATATAGGGTGTCAAATTAGTCTTTGAGAGAAGTTAGAATAATGTGGATTCATCAATAGGTAATCCATTGATAGTTTCACCATTTTGGTGGTATTATTGGGAGATGGGACCTTGTTAGAGAAAAAGACATTTGGATCATTTTCTTAGGGCTCATGTGCATGTTGGCTTTAAACTCATTCATATTACAGTGGTCACTATATGAATATGAATAGCTTCTACTCCACAGGCTCCAATCACCATGGTGCTATTATAGGTCTTACGTCAGAATTAGCTGAGCATGGACTAACAGCTCAGAAACCATCCGCTAAAATAACTCTTTCATCCGAACTGTTTGTCACAGCAAAAGAAAACTATTTAACAGAACAGATCCTGGTCACAGTGACATGTCTTATTCTTGAAGAAAGAACGGTAAAAGGGAGAACGCAGGGGGTTGACTTCAAAAATGGAGAGCTGAAGACAACAAACACAGCAACCTGGAGGAGCTAGCTGTGGGGAAACAAAAGTAATAGTTGTAGTTCACAGGGGAACACGTTTAAATAAATGGAGTGCTTTAAGGATTCAGGGGAATGAAAGTTGCAAAGCTGAAAAAGAAGCAATCCTTTTAGAAGGTAGAGAATATAAAGCTATATAATAAGAAAAGGAGTGATTAAATGAAAGTTTTATGGAAGACAAAAAGGAATGATTAAATATTTCTGATTTGCATTTTTGAATAATGTTTTAAAGTTATATTCCTGACATAAGCTGCAGCTTGAGTGTCAATGTTTTGTTGACAATATTGGACAAAGTAAAACTCCTGTAGGGGTGGTGTATTTAAGAAAATTGGATCCTAGTGACCCCGATAGCAGATTGAGGATTGCCAGTTGTGCCATCAAACACATTCAAATAACATAGCACTATTTTTGTGAATTCATTATACCTTAACTCCCAGAATTGGACTTGTGATAATGAAGCTCAGAGAGAATACAAATTCATTTATTTAAATCAGGTACAATCTCTACTGACTAAGCCTAGGAACATTATCAGGTTTTATCTTTTAGTTCCTTCCTTTTTATTCATAGTTTATCTTCCTTTCTTTCATATATTCTTCAACCTCTTTGAACACAGTTATATATAATTATTTTAATGTGGGTTTCCTTAGTTACAGTCATACCAAGTCATTCCTTCATAAAAGCATTCTCAGGTCACCTTGATCAAATTACAGATGCACCAAGAACACCTCTTAAATCAAATGATTTAGACAAATGTGCTGATGATTATGCTTATTCTACATTTTGAAGCTCTCTAATTAATTTATCACAGCATAACTTTTACTTCAGTACTGGAGGAACTTTATTTTCTGCAATGCAACTCATGAGCTCAGGTATGATTTTAAAAGAGAAAAGAAACTGAGTATTTTATGTGTCAGTCATTCAAAAAACAGGTGCTAATATTTTTCAGATGTCAAAAAACCATTTTTAGATATTTAAGTAAGACAATTAGGCATGTAGTTCAGGTTACACGTACTAAGTGAGAAATATTAGAAAATAATCATGCAGAAAGCAGCACCATTTCTCAGTTTTGTGTTGTTATTGGCCACAGACCGGCCAGAGGGGAAAATAGCTTTGAAATAAAGAAAAGCATTTCCAAAAGCAGTGTATGGGAGAGATTTGGTGATTCTATCTCCTAATACCCAAACCATCATTTATTCCACTTTGTGATACAAGAATTTTCCTTTTTCTTGGACTCTGCATGTGCATGTTAATCATTTGCTTTACCCACCATAGCTCCTTCAAAGGCAGAACCACGGAATCCACCCAGGTGAATTCCATCTCTAATAATAGCCTGCTTCAAAAGCCTCGCCTGTATTTCCACTAATACCTCAGTGGCTTTACTAAAACAAATACAAAGCAGGCAAGCGAGCAAGCAAACAAACAAAAACAAAATTAAACCTGTAAAAGGTCTTGTCGGTGGCTACAGTGCTAACGTTATGGAACTAGAGTTTTGCTACTGAGAAGAAGGGAAGGAGTAATGAAGATTTTTTTGATTGTCAATGTATGTTTACTGTGATAGGACCAGGCCATGTGTACCCAGTGGGTTATTTTATTAGAGCTAACTCAACATAAGGATCTTGGAAGAACTCTTATTATCACCTCCTAGAAGACATTCAAAGAATGTGTGTGGGTTCTTAGGGATGGCAAACTTAAGGAAGAATATGTTAAAATTTTATGATCTGTGCACTAGTATTTTAATTTTATTTCTACTATTTTGTGTGTGTGATTCTAAATGTACTCAAAACTGTCCAAGTGGTTTCAGTCATTTACTTATTTAACTTGATTTTAAGAAATGTAGCTCCAGATATTGATGGGTTATCTGCAAATGAATTTTTATATGCAGAGTGGTTTTCTTTTTATTCCTTTAACTATTTTCCTGGTCTAGTCTAGTAATGCCTTTTCCCTAGACTTACACTGTGTATTTGTTATTATAAATAATTCATTTCATATATAACCTTCAATACACTGTGTTTGCTTCATCGTGCTAAATTTTACAATACAAGTTTGTGGACATTTTATGTAGTTCATCGTTCCTAAACTCAAATGATTTATAGTGCTCCAGCATCTATATTTTTTAATTTGCCCCTTTAAAGTTTGTTTTCTTTATAGTCTTCTTCCAAATGAAAGAAAATAAAATTTCTACTCAGATGATTCTCAAAATTTTAGTGGTTTCCTAGTTCATCTGTTGCATGATAGTAGCAATTCCATAATCTTCCATTCTTTTGTAAGATAAAATAATAAATGCTTAAGTAGGAACTTATAATCCAATGCTATACTTTTCCATTTAAGACTTAATGATTACCCATGCTGTTAATAGAATGCAAATACTGTACAGAAAATAAACAATGCTAATAACTTAATTTTACTGTATAGCATCAGAATATTACAAAGCATACAAGCAAAGAAAGAATGCAGACTGATAAGGGTTGTGTGGGATACCAGCTACAGTCATAGTTGAATGTTGGAGTGGTGGCTGCCTCAATCAAAGCAGTGGCTCTCAAGACTCACAGCCTTTTGGTCCCAACCCAGGAATAAAAATGCACAGACACCAGGGCCTTAGCTGGTAAGATCTAGAGATTTTTCAGATGACTGAAAATCAGGTAAGACTGAACATCATGGTAAAGACAGTAGTTCTTGGGGGCATACAACAGAGTGCTGCAGGACATTCTCAAGAAAAGAACACAACAACAGGGACAGCACACGGTTTGCAATGTGTCCCAGTTACTAGGAGAGGCAGAATGAAGTCAGCCTTATGCATGTATATGTGCATGTAAGGGATATCCCCAGTGTAACACATAAGATTAAGATTATCACATAGGCCTGATGTGGGGTGTCCTTCTGTATATGTGTGGCTTTTATTGGTTGATGAATAAAGCTGTTTCAGCCAATGGCTTAGCAGAGTAAAGTCAGGTGGGAAATTTGAGTGGTGATATATAGAGAGAGTAGGCACAGTCAAGGAGATGCCATATAGCTGCCTAAGGAGAGAATGCCAGAAAAATACTAGTAAGCCACAGCCACATGGCTACACATAGATGAATAGAAATGGATTAACTTTAATGGAAGAGATAGCTAGCTAGGAATACACCTAAGCCATTGGCTAAACAGTTTTGTAATTAATATAGTTTCTGTATGATTATTCAGGTCTGAGCAGCCAGGAAATGAAAGCACAGTCTTTGTTTACATAGACCAGACTCTCTCAGATTGTGTTCACAGGCATTTACAATCCTCCATTTATTACACCCCATAACTTATAAAAAGATATGCTTGGGAATTACTGTTTGTTACACTATTTTTTGTTCAAAAATTTTTGATCAGAGCATCAACTTTGTGTTTTGTGTGTTTCAAAATCACTATTTTTGTTTCTTAGTTTGGTTTTTAGTTTTTTTATACTAAAAAGTTGTTATTATTGGAATTCAGAGATCAGTTAAAAAGCTATTGGGATCAGTCCACAAAGTAGGATTCTTAGTAAAGCATTCTAAGTGGAGAACTGAGATATCTTCAAAATGTAGTATGAGAATATTTGCACAAAATGAAGTAAGAGTCATGCACGAACGGGTAATGAACTCCAGATCACTTCAGGAAAGAAGGGACAATGCTGACAGAATAATCAAGTATCAAAATATGATGACTGTATTCCTTGGAAACATGCTTCTTTGAAATAGGGAAGACAGATATCCCTTAGCAGAGATAAAATTCTCCTGATGTAAGATATTATAGATGAAAAGAAATATTTTAGTTTAAAACAAAATTACACCTGAAAACATTTGACTAGAATGCAATTCAGTGAGGGAATAGGATTTTTTGACATATAGTTCATAAATGTTTCAGCAGCATGCTAATTTCATCAGAATGATCATATCTGTATGGACTTGAGAACATGGTATACATCACCAGTTTATCAGATTACAAATAATGTCACCTGAGAGATAACATAAAATTGAGCATCAAGTTGAGGACTCATGGGTTTTCCCCTGTCCACTTTGGTGTGTCTTTGTTATCGTCACTGTACAAATCACTTTTGGGTAGTCATATTGGTGAGACTATGTATGTAGATCTGACATTCCTAGAGATACAATCTCCTTAATTCTCTGGTTCTTACGAATCTTTCTCTTCTTGCTTCTGCAAGGGAAGCAGGTTATATCAGAAAGTTTGATGGGAAGGGAGGGGGATGAGAAATGATGTAATTGTATTATAATAACAAAAATTAAAAAAAAACTTTAAAAAAATCAGATCATAAAAATCTGGTGTCTTAGGAGCCAGAAGGTGATTCAGGAACAATTTCTGCAACACATCTGAGTGTGATCAGACATGAAAAGAAAGACTTTACAGCATGGAGAGCAACTTTATTCATTTATTCATTTATTTATTTATTTATTCTTTTTTTAAAAAATTTTTTATTATGTATATAGTGTTCTGGGCAACAGATCTCATTATAAATGGTTGTGAGCCATCATGTGGTTGCTGGGAATTGAACTCAGGACCTCAAGAACAACAGTCAGTTCTCTTAACCTCTGAGCCATCTCTCCAGCCCGGAGAACAACTTTTTTATGTCACCTGAATAGAGTGTGCTTACTTTAAAAGTACAATATGGAAGGATTAGGAATGCATAAGTCTTAAAATTTATTTATGATCATCTTCCCATTTCCTTTTTTAAACATCAAATTGCTTCTCTCTGTATCATACTTCCAAAAGGTTCCAGCAATAGTGATGACAATTAGATGTTTGTGTCAAAGTAGCAAGTTAAGATGAATGATTATCAAGAGGAGTCAGTGTTCTATAAGTTTTATTAGACACAAAAAACTGAATCCAACTCTTCAGCATGTGAAGTGTGCATGCAATTCTCATATTTAGTGGCTCTGTAGATTGCTCAAGTATCTGGATGTCACATTTGACATAATAAAAGGTTAAGACAAGATTTCTACTCTTTATAAACATTATACAAATGTCATGCACATTAACCTCTAAGCAAAAGTAAGGTTAATATGTACCATTAAAAACTTAAATGTAAGCCAATAACTTCTTTCAAATACTAACAAATAAGTCCTACAACATGATAGTGTTAACACAGTGAGTAAGAATGTGTGTTCTAACACAAATATCCTTGACTATCTAGTGAATACATACAGTTCAGAGATGTATGTGAAATGCTGGATATTCTATTTTCTTTTTTTTTCTTGCTTTTCTGTTGATCAAAAGAAGAAACAGGCAGTTCTCTGAAGAAGCTTAGACCCATCTGCTTGTTTTAATTTTTGTGATTGAAAGTTTCAAATTAATATTCAGACAATTTGTATGGCTGATCTCAAAGAACTTTAATTTTTAGATTTGGCATGGAGAAGAGAGTTAAAAATTCCAGATTCTCAACTTATTTTTGTTAAAGTATTGGATGATGTATCATCAAATTGTTTCTCTTCCAAATGAAATTATTATTAGCTTTGAAAAGTTTCATCAACACAAATATACTAGAAACGGATAGCAAAAAGCATCCTATCTGAGTTTAGTTATAACTAATCTATCAACATAGATTCCTTAGTAATGTGTAAATGTAAGTTTCCCTTTCAAATAAACACTACTTTTTAGAAATGGGTTCCACATATTCACAATTACAAAATTAGCTATGGGTGTGTCTGTGTTTTGCCACTTTCCTTTACTGATCATTTAGAACAGTAGCTCTCAACCTTCCTAATGCTGCTTCCTTATGACCCCCAATCATAAAATTATTTTCCTTGTTACTTCATTACTGTAATTTTGGCACTGTTACGAATTGTAATGTAAATATCTGACATGCAACCTCTGTGAAAGTGTCATTTTACTTCAAGGGATTGTGATCCACGTGTTTAGAACCTCTGATGTAGAAGAAAAGAAACATCTACTATTGGAAACATTAACTTAATCTTCTCTGTGATAGGGGAATTAGGCTATCAAAAGCCTAATTTGTACATCTTAATTTAATAGACATTGGAGATTTTTAGTTCGATATATCGATGAGGACATTTAGAAATGACATAAAAATAGAGACAGCACTGTCCTTTATTTTATTTTATTATTTTTTCAAGACAAAGTTTCTCTGTAGCTTTGGAGCCTGTCCTGTAACTAGCTCTTGAACACCAGGCTGGCCTTAAACTCACAGAGTTCTGCCTGCCTCTGCCTCCCGAGTACTGGGATTAAAGGCGTGCGCCACCACCGCCCGGCTATTTTTTTTTTTTTTTTTAAAGAAAACAAACTATCTGTTTTTTCATTCTATGTACCAATTCCAGTTTCCACTGCCTCCCCTCCTGCCATTTTCTCTATCTTCCCTAACCCCCGGCACCTCAGAGAGGGTAAGGCACATTGCCTTGAGGAAGTCCAAGACCTTCCCTACTATATTTAGGCTGAACAAGGTATCCATTCAAAAGGAACAGGTTTCAGGTTTCCAAAAAGTCAGTTCAAGCCGTGGGAATAAATCCTGGTGCCACTGTTGTGGGCCCACAGTCTAGTCCAGCCATACAACTGTCACCCACATGCAGCTGGTCTTGTTTGGTCCTATGCGGTTCTTTCCCTGTTGAACTAGAGTTGGTGAGCTCCAATCAGCTCAGGTCAACTGTCTCAGTGGTTGCCCTATCATGGTCTTGACCTCTTAACTCATGTCCTCAATCCTCACACTCTTCATCTGGACTTTGGGAACTCAGCCCAGTGCTTTGCTGCCGGTCTCTAAGAAAAACAAAAATAGATCCACTTGGAGAGTGGAAATATACAAGATCACCTGACAAAATTGGGAGCATGGGGTGGGGGGAAAGGAAGGGTGGAGGAGGAAGAGGAGAGAAGACGAGGGGGGAAGAGAACTTGAGGGAACAGGATAGTCAAGTCAGAGGAAGGACAGAGATGAAGAGCAAGGAAAGAGATATTTTGATTGAGAGTGTCATTATGAGGCTAGCAAGAAACCTGGCACTAGAGAAATTCCCAGGAATCCACAAGTATGACCCCAGCTAAGACCCTAAGCAACAGAGGAAAAGGTGCCTTAACTGGCCTTGTCTGGTAGTCAGATCGATGAATATCTTAAATATCATCCAGCAACTGATGGAAGCACAGGCACTGTCCTTTATACAATTTGAATGTCTATCTTTCATAAGAATGTGGGGCTTCTGTGGGAACTCTTTGCAAATATCTAACATCAGGACTGTAGATATCCAAGCAAGTACTCCAGGGAATACTGGACACTAATATCAACAGGTCAGTGACTCGTCCAGCTCAGTGACTTCCTTCATAGTATATATTGGGAGATTATGTAGGAAGTATGGAAACCATGGTGTTGTAAAGAGATAGTAAGGCTGGTATTTGTGGAATTGTGTGTAGGACTTCAGGATGCTCACTCTGCATCACAGATTCCATACTCCCACAGACCTTCCAGAAATGAAGAGTAGAGAAGTTTCATTTCCATAAATGAGAGGGGAAGGGTTACTGTATTCTACATTCAGAAGTGGAATTTTGGTTTTATCAGCAGCCAGTGCCCTATCTGGACTGAACAGACATTTATTCACATCTCTCCAGAAAAAGTAATTCATGCAACAGACAGATTTATGCTTCCTGGTCTTTAAATTGCTTAATATAAGTTATAAGCTATATGTTATAATTAATCAGGAAGCAAATTATATATATGTATCTAGGAATATATATGTATATATACATACATATATATATATATATATTATTGGAACACACACACTCTCTCTCTCTCTCACACACACACACACACACACACACACACACATATTCACTCCAAGAAATGCTGCAATTGGAGAACAGTGTGAGGGGCACACTTAAATGAAATAAACCCATTCATTTTTAAAGAGTTGGGGGAATTGTGCTACAACTTAGACAAGGACCTTTTCAAGTGTGAAGATCATTAGTGTCTAAATGTTTTCACCTTTGGGAATGGAGTACATTGGAGTTACTTAACTAAATCGCACATATTTCCTTTACAGTCACAGGTACCTCACAAGTAAGCCACTGATAATTCTTATAGAATTCCATATTTGATACATTATTTGTGGATCTCAAAAGCATTTAAACAGATTTGTAAGCCATCATTTAATCTGAAGGAAGGAAACAACGTATGAGCTACATGTACCATTTCAAATTGCACAAAGCAAAGTCTGAAGACATTGTAAATAATTTTAATGGCAATATGTCCCCAGAGCATTCTTTATATGTTCCTTGTTGTTTTTCCATATAAAGTGACATCTTAGCAAAATGTATATATGAAATTGTAAAGGAAATTAGTCAAATGTGACTGTGACGATCAAGGTAGATGACATTATATTCACATACCTCCATATAGATTTTTTTCTAAGCTGTGGATGAAACCCAAGCCCTTACATATGCTATGCAATTGCTATATGATATATCCCTGATCCATCACAATTTTAGTCATATAAGCTATTTCTAAAGATCAACAGTTTTTCATAAAGGTAGAGAAAGTTTTTTCATTGATATGCAAGAATCCTTGTAAACTTAAATTTATTTTCAGTAAATGCCTATTTTTTGGCGAATAATTTAATAAATTCTAGTGTCTTGTACAGAGCTCTCTTCAATGACATATTTTAGTTGTAATATCAAAGCTGCATTTTAAAACACTACGTTTTACTTCCCTGATATTTGCGCTTAACTAATGCCATAAAGCATGATCCCTATGAGACACTTCATAAAGGATAAGTGAGGTTGCAAATGCTTGTAATAGGATTCTTCTAGATTATTTTCACTAAACTCTACAAAGCTTGGAAGGTGAATTGTGTGCTTTCAGTTCATGTGAGCTAGTCCCCTATTTTATGTTCACTTGTCATTTCTGGTAGAATTGAAAGCACTGAAGAGAGGATGCCAGAACGGGATGCTTTGATAACAAAAAAGGAAATCCTCCCTCCCCCACGTTTGCAGAGCACTCAAATGATGAGGTTGTTTCATAGAGGAGGCAGGTCAAGGCACTCAGGTTTTCAACAGTCTGAGAAGCCCTGCTGGGCAATCATTCCCTGTATTTGGAGATGACAGAAACTATTGCTACTGGTCCCAGAGAGTGTCTTCTGGTGTCTATATATATAGGTGGAATAGACACTCTGTCACTCAGAAAATCCCTGTCTCCCCCACACTCTACTATCTCTGATATGCATTTATTTTCTTGAGTTCATTCTTAACCCCTTGTGGTTATAAAATAACTAATAGGATGGAGCTTGTTAGACCTAAAAATAGAGATATAGAGTAATACCTAAGCAGAATTTGTTCCAGCCAACCTGTCAATACCCCTTAATTTACTGATGGTTGCTTAGTACATTCATTTTCAACTTTTGGATGAAACTATAGTTAGGGGCATAAAATAGGTTATTCCATTAGATTGTTTGCTAGTCCTTAGGTCCTCTTCACACTGGAAATTACATGAAATTTATTGCAAAGTGGCAAAGGTTGAAATTAAAATGCTCCGCACTGATCTATAAGTGACACAAGATAGCACAATAATTATCATTTGTAAGCATAATTTTATTAAATATGCCCTTTATATGGACATTTTCAGCTTTCATAAAGTGTTTAAAAATTTAAGAACACAAGGATTTTTGCAGCTTTCTATTAGAGAAGCATTGCAATATTTGTACCTTATTTGTTTTTGTTTGTTATAGGTATTATATAAAATATTTATAATTTATAGCACAACTGTTCAGAGGAGATTATACAATATAGGAATCATATCCCTATATTCAGCTTTAAATACCTTAAGTATTTCATCAATTTTCTAATTTTGGAGAAGTAAACACCTTGATTTCACAGTATCAAACCCTTATTATGCCAATTTTCTTAGCAAACTTAGTAATCATTGTATTTGGTGAATTGAGAAAAACATGGTTCAGAGAGATTTAATTTCACAAAAATGATGTGGCCTGAACACGTAGAATTCCAAAGGCTGTCAACTGCTTCCCACTGTAATAAAAACTATAAAGAGAAATAGAAATAAAAATCCAGATATTCTCGTGGTGTCCGCAATACTCTGAAGATCCAGATACTCCTCTTTGAGAAGACAAACACATTTAAAGGCTTCCATTTCATACTGAGAAACCAGTTTTTTAAAAGTCTTACTAATCGGAGTTCTACTTATTCACATCCTGTGACATTTCTATCACTCCTAAGTGATAAGTTGCCCCACATAAGCATTTGTGTGATATCCACAAATATCTTCACAAAACTCTGACAACTGTATATATAGCAAAAGTTCAAAGTTTTTTGGTTATGCAAGTGTCTGCTACATGTTCCAAGCCTCCCGTTGTCTCATTGTGTTCCTAATATGGTTTCCCAATGTGTTTTTAAGACAGGAAAGAACTTATGGAGTGGTCTTTCATATAGTAATACATCAAGTTGTCATGGACTATTAGTGCTAGATTAAAAGTGTTTCAATGAGGCTGAAGCCAAATAGGATCTGGATGGCAAGACCAACAAAATCAATAGAATCTTTAAGTGCCTGTATGGACTCCATTTGACTCCTTCAAAAGCCCCGAACTCTTACAAATAAAAAGAATCATGTGTACTGAACATATGCAAAAGAAACTCTTTAAATCCAGAGTTTACATGGAAGTGAGTAATGTCCAAAATTAAGAAAATTCATAGAAATTTCAAAGCCTAAACATTGTTCACAGAAAGCAAGGAACAGATGTCTAAACATACAGAGGAAGTCCAGTATCACAGTTGAATTAAAGTATACAAATATAAATATATTTCCTTATTTATTTCTTATACCCTTTCTGAATCTGAGTCAAATTTTAAAATATAATGCAGACACTCATGACTAAAGAACAGCAGACCATGAAACAGAATTAAAGACCATTTGTTAAGATGCATTAATCAAATACCAGTTGATGACTTTCCAGCAGCAACTTTAATCCCAGATTTACACCGTCTATTATGCTTTGATGACAGTTTCATTTCTCTTCAATATTCAAATTTCTTCCTTTACATTTTGCATTCCACAAATATGCAAAGTCCCTTGTAGATTAGGGAACTGGCAGGGAAAGCGATACAGAATGTAACCCAAGTATGTGAAATGCTAATCTCGTTGCTACTCTCCTCATCCTTATACCTTTGATATTTGATATTTTCAAAGAAGTTCAGTGAAGTTTAGGGTTCAACAAGGTTATGTGGCTATCTTAGTATTTGAAATATAATTAATAAACTAATATACTTCTTAATAATTGCAGATAAAGAAAAAATTCTATTTCCGTTTTGACTTCGATTTTTGTAGTGAATAAACATGTTTTGATTTTCTTTGAGTTTTCATCTGTGTCCGTGAGTGTCTGTGTGTATGCCATGTACATGCAGATATCACAGATGTCATAAAAGAGCATCAGACTCTCATGAACTTGATTTTTATGCAGTTGTGAGCTACCCAACATGACTTCTTGGAATTTAACTTGTAATCCTGGAACAGCTATTAACTGCTGAGGCATTTTTTGAGTTCATACTTTTATTGCCAGTAAATTAATTATGGGGAACCTCCTTTAGACAATGGCCTTTGAGAGGTTGGACAAGGTTGGGCGTGGCTTTGGGTACCAAAAATGGTGCAGGTCTGCCTGCTTTCTCTCTCTCTTGCTCACCACACTTGGATGTTGGATCTTATTTTTGTTTTTTTTTGTTGTTATTGTGAATTTTTCTTTAATAAAAAAAACCTTATTATACCCTATTTTGAGCTACTGTGGGATTTTTTAAATTACATTTTCCCCTATCTGATGCATTTCTCTTCATCTGGCATTCAAATTAACACTTGATAGTTCCATATATTACATGATACTAACACAAATAATACACTTGCATTAATTATGGAATCATATGATTATAGCTATTATTTAATTATTAATTACTTGGTATTTATTTATTCTTTAACATTTTACATAATTCAAATATTACTTTTTATATGTAATATTTAATGAATAATAAATTTATATAAGTTGTAAAATATTAATTCTATTTGGCTTCATGTACTCTATTTTCTCTATTTATATATTTTTAGGTTAATTATTGTTGATATCCAATACAGCTAATTTTATGAAACAATTTTAGTAACTGGAGAAATGGCTTAGTGTTGAAGAACACTTGTATGAAGAAAATGACAGAGCCTTACATTGGAGCACTGGACTGAGCTCCCAAGGTCCTGATGAGGAGCAGAAGGAGAGAGAACATGAGAAAGAAAGTCAGGACCGTGAGGGAACCTCCACCTGGCAATAGATGAAGAAAATGACTGAGCCCCACATTGGAGCACTGGACTGAGCTCCCAAGGTCCTGATGAGGAGCAGAAGGAGAGAGAACATGAGAAAGAAAGTCAGGAACGTGAGGGGTGCGTTCACTCATGGAGACAGTGGGACAGAACTAATGGGAGATCACCAACTCCAGTTGGAATGGGACTGATGGATCATGTGACCAAACCCGTCTCTCTGAATGTGGCCAACAGTGGGGGCTGACTGAGAAGCAAAGGACAATGGCGCTGGGCTCTGATTCTTCTGCATGGACGGGCTCTGTGGGAGCCTTCTCAGCTTGGTCGATCACCTTCCTGGACCTGGGGGGAGTTGGGAGGACCTTGGTCTTAACATAGAGTAGGGAACCCTGATGGCTCCTTGGCCTGGAGAGGGAGGGAGGGGAGGTATGGGTAGAGGGGAGGGGAGGGAAGGGGAAGGAGGAGGGGAGGGAAGGGGGAGGGAGGAGATAGAAATTTTTAAATATAAAAAAATAAACCATGAAAAAAAAAAGAAGCAAAAGTCAAGCAAGCAAGCAAATAAACAAAACCAGAAAAGCTACCACTTTAGATTAGATAGATATAACAAGGCTGTGGTCATCTGCAAGCCAAGAGGATTTTTCACTAGTATGCAAACATATTGGCACACTAACTTCAGGTGCCTGCTCGAACACATATCGTCCAGATGCTGCGGTGTTATCCTCCTTGCTACTCCTCCTTTAGTCTTACTTTCACCTCTATGGATGGCTACAAACAACGAACAGGCCACCCCGTGACTTTGCAATCACAAAGTACTACATTCTATAGGCTACTTATTAAATAAGAATAAGGGCTAGTGGGGTGGAACCTGCACCTTCCTTCAGAAACATTAAGATATGATAGACAGCCTTGTATGGTAGAACTGAATGAAGTCCCTCTTTTTCAGACTTTAAGATTCTATTTTGTAGCTGGGCGGTAGTGGTGCATGCCTTTAATCTCGCCACTTGGGAGGCAGAGGCAGGTAGATCTCTGTGAGTTCAAGGTCAGCCTGGTCTACAGGAGCTAGTTCCAGGACAGGCACCAAAGCTACAGAGAAACACTGTCTTGGACTCCCCTCCTCCTTTAAAAGATTCTATTTTGTATTCTCAGTGTTGATAATAAATCTCTTACCTTGAAGAATAAGTTAGCTCAGCAACATCGTCTAGAACTTACCCATGCTTTTCTTTATCTGTCAAAACTAATACTACCCAGACTTTTTATTTGTTTTTTATTGATTTTATATTATTTATGTCACTTAGTCTATAGCATTTTGGTATGACAAACCAAGATGTATAATTAGGAAAGCTTATTATGTAAAGTTTTAAGTTGTAAACATTTAATAATTTCAGTGAAAAACCTGGGATATTTCCTCTGTTTGTTAGTTTCCCTTTTTTTGGTAATTGAGCAATAATATGTGTACAGGATGGAAAACATTTATATGCTAATATCTACTCTCAAGGCAATGGCTTTAGGAGAATGGACCTTTGGAAGATTCTGAGGTCATGAGTGTGAAGTTCTTATGAATGCAATTCGCATCTTTCTCAAAGAGACCCTGGTGAAGTTAATGTCTCCTTTTTTCAAAAAAACAATGAAAGTAAAGGCACTGTCTATGGGCCAGAAAACCTGAACCAGACTGAGTTCTCTTGCACTTCATTCTTGGAGTTTCCAGCTTCTGGAAGTATATGACAAGAATCAGTATTATTTTATACATTTAATTTGTATACAAAGGCTCTCTGAGACTAATGGAAAATCCACACATTTATTTTATTTTTACAAAAGTATATTAATAATAAGTAAATAGAATATTGAATCCTGCCCAGGTAGTCAGTTGTCTCTGTCAACTCTAAAATTTTGAAAGTTACTTACAATGTACTCCCTGTCTACTTAGGTAATATTATATCCTTCTGATGTTTTTTATGGAGTTGAAAAATATATATAGTTTTTCTTAGTTATTATAAAAAAGTAGATATAAATATTGTAACTGTAATTCTTGTTTGATAACTGTTTTGTTATATGTAATTTTACTATGTTAAAGTTTAAGTCTTCCTTTTATTTAAACAGAAAAGGGGAGGTGATGTGGGAGTCCCTTCTATGTGATGTGATTACTATTAATAAATAAAGAAACTGCCTTGGCCTGTTGATAAGGCAGAACTTAGGAAGTCAGGGAAGACAGAACTGAATCCTGGGAGAAGGAAGGTGGAGAGAGACGCCATGGAACCGCAAGAGTCTGACATGTTGGATCTTTGCCTGTAAGCCACTGCCACATGGCAATATACAAATGAATAGAAATGGGTTAAATTAATATAAGAGTTAGCCAATAAGAAACTAGAGCTAAGGACCAAGCAGTGTTTTAATTAATACAATTTCTGTGTGATTCTTTCAGTTCTGGGCTGCCAAGACAAACAAGTGCCCTCCTCCTACAGAATCCAACATCATGTGTCAGCAAAAATGATTCCTTCTAAGAAATTCTCCAAAGGGTGGATTGTTGTCTAGATTGTAGAACAAAAAAAATTGTTTCTTCCCAAGTTGCTTTTGGCCAGTGCTTTCATTATAGCAACAAAATGAAACTAGAACACATAGTACATCAGTCCTAAGGTTTTGCGAAACCTCCATACTAACTTCCATAGTGGATGTGTTAGTTTACACTCCCACTAGTCTATAAAGTTTCTGGTTTGTACACATTTCCATCAGCTTGTATTAATTATTTTCTTAAGTACTGTTCTTTGATGGAGTGTCTATGTGTTACTTTCATTGGTTAATAAAGAAACTGCCTTGGCCCCTTTAATAAGACAAAAAATTAGGTAGGCGGAGTAGACAGAAGAGAATTCTAGGAGAGAAAAGGCAGATGCCTCAGACAGTCGCCACAGCAGTCGCCATGCCTCTCCCTTTGAGGCTTGAACTCAGGACCTTTAGATTATGAGACTGAAGCACTGCATATTGTGCTAAGGGGGTGCCCAACGTGGGGCTACACAAAATACTAAATATGGGTTAAAACAAGATAAAAAATTAACCAATAATAGGCTAAAACTAATGGGCCAGACAATGTTTAAATAAATACAGTTTATATGTTGTTATTTCGGGCGTAAAGCTAGCCGGATTGTGGGACGCAGCCCGCTCATCCTTCAACAGTTCTTTTTACTGGGTAAGATGGGATATCCATGTGTTTATTTTATTTTATTTTATTTTATTTTTTAATTCATTTACATACCAACCACAGTTCCCTCTTCCTCCCCTATTCCCCCATGTCTCACCTCCTTCCAATCCACCCCTATACACGCCTCCGAAAGGGTATGGCCTCCCATGGGGAGTCAGAGCATGGCACTACTTCAACTGAATAGCCATGGTCGTTTTAATTTGGACTTTTCTGATGTCTAGTGAGGGTGAGCATTCACTTATTTTTTTCCCATTTACCATCTTATGAAACCTGATTATTATTTTAGCATATTTACTGAAAGGGTTATTTGATTTCTTATTATTTAGATTTTTGTGTCCTTGGTATATTCTAGATAATATTATATGGTTAAAAATGTAAATCTTTGATTTTGTAGTTTCTCTGTATATGTGTCATTGTTCCTAGTTTTGTGCAGAATAATTTGAAGTTCATGATGTCTCATTTTCAGTTTTTTACATTGTTTCATTTATGACTAAGTCTTAGTCAGAAAGATTCCTACTTATGAATTCTTTGCCTAAGCTTGTGTATTGAGGTTGTTGTTACCTCTTTCTCTAATCCTTTAAGAGTTGTATATTAAAGCCTGATCCGTTTAGAATGGACTTTGGCACAGGTTAAAGAAAAGGGATCTACTTTCATTTTTCTACATGTAGATCCTCAATGTTGGCAGCATCTTTTGTTAAAGAGGTTGTTTTTTTTTTCAATGTATATTTGGTTTTGACTTATATTTCAAAAATTAAACGGGAGCCGGGCGGTGGGGGTGAGCTGGGCGGTGGTGGTTCATGCCTATAATCCCAGCACTCAGGAGGCAGAGGCAGGTGGATCTCTGTGAGTTCGAGACGAGGCTGGTCTACAAGAGCTAGCTCCAGGACAGGCTCTAAAGCTGCAGAGGAACCCTGTCTTAAAAAACCAAAAAAAAAAAAAAAAATTAAATGGGCCAGAGAGATGGCTTGTTGGTTATAAGCTGTTAAGTATTGTTAATTCTGCTGTTAAGAGCACTGCTTTCCCTTCCTTTTCATTTAAACATAAAAGCAGAGATGCAAACAAGGATAATTTAATTCTTCTTTTTTCTTGGTACTCCCTTTATTCTTCTGTCCAATTGTTCTGAGACTTCGAGATGCACATTGAATAAAAATGGAGAAAGTATATAAGCTTGTCTTGTTCCTGGTTTTAGTGGAAATGTTTGGGGTTTTCCTCATTTACCCTAGCCATTTAAGTCTGTTTAATGGACCCTTTCTTACATTGAAATGGATTACTTCTATTCTGATTTCCAGCATCTAATCCTGAAATCATGGCAGATTTTGTGATAAGTCATTGTTTGCATCTATTGAGATGGATATTTAATTTTTCTCCTTGAATCCATTTATGTGATGAATTACATCTATTCATTTGTGTGTGTTGAAATGTCCCAGAATTTCTGGAATGAAGCCAAGTTTATTATAGCGAATCATTCTTTTGATGTGTTTTTGAATTATGTTTGCAAGTATTTTTCTGAGAATTTGTGCATTTATGTACATCAAGGAGAATTGGTATATAATTTTCTTTTATAACATGTCTTTATGTGGTTTTGATATTGGCTTCATGACATGAGTGTGATAATATGACTTTTGTGTGAAATAGTTTGAGGGGCATTGGAGCTAGCTCTTCTTTAATGATCTTACAGTACTGAGATGATCAAGGAGGTTGTCAATGAACACATGAAACACAGTTTTAGCCTGGAGTCAGGTCAGATTTAGCAAATATGTTTACTCACTTCAGAATCAAGTATGTAAGTGTGTTTTATAGTATCAATGAATGAAATAGGAATGAAAAACATCACAAAAAATCAGTGAAAGAGTAAGTTGATTATTTGAGATTAAAAAGAGAGTGTAAAGCACTTAGTCAAAGAAACCAACAGAATATAGTGAAGTCTCAAATTAGTATGATTAGAATTGAAATGTGAGACATCATAATAGACATAAAAATACAGAAATCTAGCCAGTACATAACTAATACAAAATTAAAAAAATCTACAAGAAAAACAATAGATTTCTAGAAACAAATGACTTACTAAAATTAAATCAAAATGAGATAAGGATTGTATATAAACCCACAATAAGCAATGAGAATGAAGATGTTATTTGGGGTTACAAAAGGATAAAAGAAACCTAACTGATTAAAAAGCCAAACACAAACAGATTTACTTTTTAAAATTACTTTTTTATTTTTGAGATTTAATTTAATGATAACATTTCTCTATTCCCTTTCCTCTCTCACACCCTCCAATATACCTTTCCCCACTCTCCTGCTTTTTTAACTTTTGCAATTGCATACATATATGTATTTGTATATATTTTATATTCCTTGTAATGTGTGTATAAGGTTCCTTCTATATGTTGTTTAAGACCTGACCATTTGACACTGGACAACCAATGAATATTCTCCTCCCTGGCAAAGACTGTATCTCCATCTCCATTCTCTTCACTTACCTGTATTTCTTTGTGTAAGGTAGAGACATTGTGGGCTCTTCCCTGGTCAGCTTTACCCTGAGGCACATAACAATACTCACAGGAACTCTTGCTAACCTGTGTTATTCTGCTCTGTCACCACTATGCTTTCTGCTCCCTAATCAAATATCAATACCATTGTGGCAAAGTTGTGCCCTATTCTTATTTAAAGTTTATATCCTGTCAAGCTTGTTAACAGTCATTGCAGCTAAATCATGGAGTGTATCAAACTTGTGGTCTATACATTTATAAACCCCTGATCACTAATATTGGGGCCTCCTCTTTAGACTTGAGGTCACAAGAGTGAAAGTCCTCCAGGTCTGTGTGGCTCATAAAAACTTCAAATGCATAAGAGCTAGTCATGATCTTCTCTTTGGCGAGAACAGTCTGGCTACAACTCCAACAGAGTATTGAAGGTTATCAATTATCAGCAAAGTATTATTGCACATATAATCTGTTTTTATTATTGAGGTCAATAATACAGTCTGGATTATTGATCTGTCTATATATTGATCCTCTTTCTGTTTAATAGCTTAGTCATATTCCAATGAAATCACATATATCTGTCTTGATAGATATGCACTTCATTTCCAAATGATCAACAAAAATTCGAGATAATTTTTACATAAATAATTTTAGATGTCATATAAGTATACCCTTCACATACATTCCTTGAGGGGAAATGCAAATAAAATTAACAGGTGCAGACTCTGGCCAGAGGATCAGGTGGTTTACAGTAGCTCTTCACTTCCTTCCTCCTCCTCCAAATCCAGTTCTCCAGTTTCGTCTCCAACTCTGCAGCAGACAGCATGCTGCAGCCCCTCCCCATCTCTAATGGATAACACAGATCTTCCCATCTGGGTCTCCCCCATCCCCATACTCATTGGCTTATCCCAGCTCCTAAATCTAGCAGGCACTTACTGGGAGCCCACAGGCCACCATGACCAGGGAAGCAGGTAGGCTAACTGCAGATCTTAACCTCTTCCTTTTTTCCTCCAAATCCACCCCCCAGTCTTAGCCCCTGCTTTGTAGCAGACCACATCTTGTAGCCTCTCCTTTTTCTCTGCCCCCATCTTTACCATGGATAAAAGCTGGATATCAACAGAAATAACAGAAAATTTACAAATTCACGGAAACTGAACAACTCATTATTGAAAGAAAACAAATCATAAAAATGGAGAAATAAAGAGATTCAAGACTTTCTAGAATCGAAAGAAAATAAGTACACAATATACCCAAATTTATGGGACACAGTGAAGGTAGTTCTTAGAGACAAGTTCGTAACACTAAGTGCTTGCAAGGAAAGAATGAGAGAGATCTCATACTAGTAACTTAATAACATAAATGAAATCTCTAGAAGAAAATTAGAAATCCCAACCAAATGGAGTAGACTGCAGTAAATAACCAATACCAGGGCTGAAATAAAGAAATCTGAAAAAAAAAAAAACCAAAAAACAAAAACAAACAAATCAAAACCAAACACCAGCAGTAAAAAAGCAATTTTAAAAAGTAACAAAACAGAGTTGATTCCTTGGGAATAATCAGTAAGCCTGACAGACCCTTACAAAGATTAAAAGGTGGAGAGTTTCAAACTGACAAATTTAGAATCAAAAGGCAGATATAGCAACAGGCACAGAGAGAATCAAGAGAATCATAAGGAAATACTTAAAAACCAGTATTCAACCAAATTGGAAAATCTAAAAGAAGTGGATAGTTTCCTTGAAACATACCACTTACCAAAGTTAAGTCAAGATCATATAGCAATTTAAATAGACCCACAACCCTAGTGAATTAGAATTGGTAATTAAGTCTCCCAACCAAAAAAGCCCAAGACCAGATGGTTTTAGTATAGAATACTACCAGACTTTCAAAAAGAGTTAATAACAACAGTCCTCAAATTATTCCACAAAATTGAAACAGAAGGAACATTTCCAAATTCTTTCTGAGTCCACACTTACCCTGATACTAAAACTATATTAAGACCCAACAAAGAAAGAAAATTACAGAACAATTTTCCCTCATAAACATAGACACACAAATACTCAATAACATTCTTGCAAACCTAGTCCAAGAATAAAATAAAAAGTTTATGTACCGTGATTGAGTAGGCTTCATTCCAGAGATGCAGAGATGGTTCAATATAAATGAATCATTAAAAGTAATCCACCATAAAACAAACTGAAAAGCAAACAGACAAAACCAAACCAAACCTAAACAAAACAAAAAACAAACAAAAACCTTGATCTTCTCATTAGAAAAACCTTTGAGAAAAATCCAATACCCTTTCCATGCTAAAAATCCTGGTGAGATTAGAGGTACACCCTTTCTTCCTTTCTAACCGTTTCCCAGAATTCAGTCTCAGAATGGATGGGAACACAGTGCTGTCGTCAACCCTAATTATTCTCAGAGCTCTTAGGGTGTTAGTAATTTTCCTGCGTGGATCTTTCCAGCTGCTTTTAGCATCAGAATTACCAGTGCATTTTTTTTCTGAATTAGAGATGTTGAGTGATACATTCTGCTAAAAATGCTTCTACTATAATAATAGTAGATAACAATTATAATGCAAATGGATACATACAGCATATATGCCTACAATTTCCATAACATCAGTGTTTACAATTTGTAGTTTGGGTTGTAATAGCCACTAAATAAATTATGCAAGCTTTATATTCTTTCCCTCAGATCCTAAACAATTTGAACTGAGACAACTTAGATTTCTAACTCTAGCCTATAAGTTTCTATTTTGTCTGTGAGCAAAATATACACTTGATGAATAGATATATTTAGTTATAGATTCTTGATAATTTATAGTTCCAGACAGTTCTTTTCATATAGGGTGAGAAGAGAAAACAATAGAACTCATATATTATAAACTATAGATTAAATACTGCTTTTGTCATTGATCTTCACAGAACTTTAATATCTGCCATTTTCTTGGAAAAAAAATGGGATAAGATGAAAAGTAGTTGGAAGGAAGCTATTCATGTTAACTGTAACTTAGGTATTTTATGGGAGATGATTTTATAACACTAAATTTAGGGAAATAGAAAATTTGCAAGAAATTTTGGCCTTTAACATATTCCTCTTTTAAAAAGTTGCATTTTATTTAATGTCCACTAAATTACTAGTATAAAATACCCTATCAAATGTGTTTTGCTTGCCTAATGCACTTCATATATTTTATTTATTTTGCATGTGAGTATATATGCTAGTGTGAGTGTGAATGTATGTGTGTTAGTGTGGTGTATGTGTATGTGTGTGTAGAAGTATACATGCCTATGTGACCATGGGGAGGCAACAGGATGGCATCAATTTTCCCATCCTATCATTCGCTGTTTATTCCTCAGGGCAAGATCTCTTCTTATCCCTCCAGCTTTCATTTTACAGACAGGCTAGAAGCCAAGAAACCCTGAGAGAGAAACAAGGAGTGTTAGGAAATGAAGAAGCATCCACTACTGTGCCTGATTGTGTTAAATCAGAAATTCTTTCTCTTGAACAGCATATACTAGTGACAATAGTCTGGGGATGAGAATGATTTCTAAAGCATTCTCCTCTTCATGGAAGGCCTGTCTCTGGTTTCTCTTCCCTTGCTCTTTCAGTTTTCATTTCTCTATGCTCTTTGCAGTCCATATGCAAGATTATTGCTCTGACCTTGGTCTATGAAGTAGTTTGGTGGCCAGATGAACCTGCAATGGATCTGTACAGTACCGGTTAGGGAGGAATCCATGTTACAGAAAAGAAAGAAGGACATTTTAGAAGAAATTTCCAGGGATGAGAAAAAGAAATAAAGAGACCAAAACGGGGGGGGGGGGGAGTGAGACTGACATTGGAGAAGGGGTGTAGGGGGTGTCTGGAGAGTTTGCTGGTGAAATGCTCCAAAACTACCACCAGGGAAGCAATGGAGAAGCATGACGAAGAGATTGGAAGAAATGTTAGTTCTGGAAATTTCTAAAATCTTTCCTGGGACACACACACAAGAAAGAGAGAAAATTCTGTTTCAGTGGCTTGTGGTTTTGTGTATGAATGCTTCTGAAAGCAAGTAAGTATGAGCACTCAGGTACATGGAGTGCTTGGGGGGGGGGAGGTTTTAGACTGTCACTTAATTCACGGCTCTCCAGGTCCCCAAAGCACATTCATTCCCAACAGCACTGATGGGATTGCTCTCACTTTTTTGTGTCCATTGTTGTGTAAATCATTAATATCTGCAGACAAAGTGCCCGATTTCATCCCTTGCCCCGTCCACTAGGACCAAATTATTTGTCCCTGTGTGCTGTCCTGCTGATTTCATTTTTCAACATTCTCTTCAGTCTGCATGTGACAGCTCATAACCTTGGACTCTGATTTAGGTCATTGACTTTGTGACTTTCAGTGTTCCTGTTTTCTTCCTCTCTTGGCCCCAATTCATTATTTCATATGGATTATTGACATAATCTTTTTGTGACAGATATCTGATGGTAGTAGTCTATTTAATCAAACATACTTGAGTGACTTGTTGATACTGGGAAGGAGTAAAAAAATCTCATGTAACATTTTTTTCATTCCGAAGCTTGCTGCACACTCTAGCATGACAGACGCTTTTCCCTTACTCATTCCAGCCTGTGGAATATGTAATTCTTGTGAGTGACATGCTCCCCTTTCCTCCTTTGTGAATCTGCACTCACTCACTTGCAGGCTCTACTTACAGACCACTTCCTTCTTGAGATCCTAAGTCATCCCTTCTCTCTGGTTTGAGACCATCAGTCCTGCCACTGTCCATTTGGACAGCTCCTATTTCTTATGTTCCAGGACTTACTATAATATATTGTGATCATAATGCTTATTTATCTTCTTTACCACACAGAAAATGGTGTGAGGAAGCAGACTTTATGCTTCCTATTTACAGAGAGAGCTTGAACACTCACTCACCCACCACCACCACCACCAACAACAACACCAAAAGCAAACAAGAGAAAAAATCTGCATTGTGACTAGGTGTTCTAACTTGCAATAAATATTGGTCAAAATGAATTTAAACATTACAAATTCTGGTCAAATAAAGATGGTAAATAAGATGACTGTCAAGTACCATCTATTTGCCTCTTGCTAGCTACTATGGGATGAATTAATGCTGACATTACCTTACACTAGTCCACAATTTATCTCTAAATAATTTGTGATAAGAATAATTATTACCTGATAGTTAAATGTAAATATTGTGATATGTATAGCTACATGATAATCATTTCCAAAGAAGTAAGACAGGGGACCATTTCTTACTTTTCTACTTAAGAAAACAATAATGCATGGTCTGGGTTTTGTTTTTGTTATTTATTTATTATTTATTTATTTATTTATTTTTCCTTACAGGTATTGGGATTTTATATTATGGCTTCTTATTTTGTGATTTTGTTTCTTTAGGGGATTTTTCTGTGTATGAATGTGTGTGTCTCTTTGTCTATATGTTTTTCTTGTGCTTTTGTTGTTTTCTTTGCTTCTTTGTTTGGTCTTATTCTGTTTTTTTTCTTTTTCTTTTTGTTTTTACTTTATTTTTTAGATGCCTGTTTGTTCTTTTTTATGTATTTATTTTTAACTAAAATTTTCCTCTTCCTCCCCTCCTCCCATTTCCCTCCCTCTCCCTCCCTCCCACTGCTCCCTCCCCTTCTACTCCAAAGACCAGTCAAGGTTCCCTGTCCTGTGGGAAGTCCAAGGTCCTTCCCTTCTCCGTCCAGGTCTAAGAAGGTAAGCATCCAAACAGACTAGGCTCCCACAAAGCCAGTACATGCAGTAGGATCAAAACCCAGTGACATTGTCCTTGGCTTATCAGCTAGCCCTCCTTGTCAGCCACGTTCAGAGAGTCCAGATTGATCACATGCTATATCAGTCCCAGTTTAGCTGGCCTTGGTGAGCTCCCAGTAGATTAGCCTCATCGTCTCAGTGGGTTGGCGCACCCCTCGAGGTCCTGACTTCCTTGCTCATGTTCTCCCTCCTCTGCTCCTCATTTGGACCTTGGGAGCTGATTCCAGTGTTCCAATGTGGGTCTCTGTCTCTAGCTTCATGCATCGCCAGATGAAGGTTCTATGGTTATATGCAAGATATTCATCAGTATGGCTATAGGATCGGGCCATTTCAGGCTCCCTCTCCTCAGCTGCCCAAGGATCTAGCTGGGGACATCTCCATGGACACCTGGGAACCCCTCTAGAGTCAAGACTCTTGCCAACCCTAATATGGCTCCCTTAATTAAAATATATACTTCCCTGCTGCCATATCCACCCCTCCTCCATTCCAACCATCCCATTCCCCCAAGCTCTCCCCATTCTCCCCTTCTCACTTTTTCCTCCCCATCTCACCTTACTCCCACCCCAGCCCCACCCCCCAGTTTCCAATTTTTGCCTGGCAATCTTGTCTCCTTGCAATATCCAGGAGGATAACTATATGTTTTTATTTAATGAAAAAGAGAAAGAAATGGATTTGTGTAGGTGGGAGATGGAGAGGATCTGGGAGGTGTTGGGTAAGGGGAACCACAATCAAAGTCTCGTGCATGTAAAAGAATCTTTAAAAAACTTTTTCCACAACTAATATTTTAAGAGAAATATGAAGGATATAAATATTATCCACTGGCATTGTCTTTGTCAGGTCTGAATTTCTGTGCTTTTGAGATTCTTCTGATTTGCAGAGGCATCTGAGAGATAGATTCACCTTGAGTGGATATATTCAAACAGTCACCTTTCTGCAAGACGTGAAAATACCAACAATGTCTGCAGAAGCCAAGTAGGAATTATTGAAAAAAGGGAAGGTTAGTTATGTGAGTACATGGCTCATTAATGTCAGGAAAATAGATTGTTTTGTCAATTTAGACAGGAGTAGTCACTTAAATTCCAGGGGGTATGCTAATTGTTTTATCTATAAGATCTCATTTTTATTGAAAACTACAATTTTTCTGATTAAAGAAAAAACGAATGATGAGCCTGAATCATAACAAGTTTTAATTAGGAATAATTCACATGATTAATTTTGGATTCAGCTTTGGCTACTTCACATTAATTTCCGGCATGGAGGTGTCTGATTTCTTGCATTTTCTAAATAATGAAGATGGCTATCAACCTCCATCCTTTTCTTCAAATAATGAAGTGTCATAGTGCAGGAATCATAGCTTAGGCAATGCCACTGACACAGGTACCTTTGTTTTCTTATATCTTTCTCTTGTATATGCTGATGCTGACAGTCAGTTGAGACTCTTTTGCTGTTTGATATAAAGTAATATTGATTTTCTTCTTTATCTCATTATTCCAATGCTAGCTGCTAGCTATTGATTGCATGAGGAAAGTCTTCAAATGTAGGAAAGAAAATAAAAACCAGCAAGCTGAGAACAAACAAATGTCCATCCAAGGTCTATCAATCAAAACAACAACAGCAATATCACTAAATCCAAATCAAAACAACAAAATTAACTATTTCAACGTTCACAAATTTGTCCAACATTATTTTAAATACTTTTCCAACTCTGGAAAATGAGTTTATAAAGAGCTGTGATCAATAAAATATGTAATTTAAAAATTAAGAGGATAACTGATGTAACATTGTACAACAAAAAGTAGCGCACGCAAGGCTTGATCTCAGGTAAATACTCTTTAAAACAGTATATATAGAAGTCTATTTGCTTTATAATTTCTGCATTGGGAGCTCACCATCCTCATGTAGAACTTCATCTCCTATACAAGACATGACACAGCCAGAGATCACACCCTTTCTGGAGCTAGGCAGACTTGGGACATCACTCTGTAAAACTCATCTCGAGGCTCTTATATTAACTTTTACCATGCCTGAATCTTTGTTTTCGTCTGTATAATGAGGGTGGCCTTATTCAACACCTCATTATTGTTAAGATCCAAGGAGGCAGCAGCAGCAAAACAGTGATTCCGACATGACACATCCTAAATATAAAGCTGTCCTCTGCATTACCAAGACCACCGTCAGCATGATCATTATCATCGTCTTGTAGAAGTGTGTAAATCTACAGCTTTTAAAAATACTTATTTGTTTAACAGATAAGTGAAAGTTATCAGTGTACACGCTTAAAATTTCCAAACTAGTTTGCTTGCAGAGATCAGCTCAGGAGAGTTTATTACAACACAACGCACACATACAACTATATTTACACACACATTCATAAAAAAATTGACTCATCCATATATCTATGCCTCGATTGCCAGGAAGTTTATATTACACAGTAACATTTAGTATTTTCACCCTCTAAGTAGCAAAATTAGAAGGAAAAAATCCACAGTTGTTCAAGACTTAAAGTTTAACTGTAAGTCTGATCTGTATGTTCACAGAAAATGAACTCCTCTAAACTTCTACATTTGAGTGAAGGAAAGGAGTGCTGTTTCAATTTACTTTATTTTATAGTCTTATTGATCACATTAGAGTAACTCCAGCATGATCTATGTAGCTCATTGCTAAGCTCTGCTGCCTGACTGAGATCATACAAAAAGAGTAAAATCATGATATTTTTAGAAAAGAAGACTTCAGTACGGCATCTGCAACTTGGGTAGAATTTTAACTGTTCAACACATCTATAGAAATAGTTACTAATGGCAGGAAGGTCAGCCTCCTTCAAGCTTTTTATTCGCATACATAATGCTTTCTAGCGTTAACTTTCATTTGTGGGTTTTTTTGCCATGTAAATAAGTAAGAGACTGGCATTGAAATGGTGCTCACAATGGACAGATATACATAAAATACTATTTCAATGTGTGATGCAAGTACACACACAAATACCATCTTTTTGTTTACATAGTTACACCATGATTATCAGAAAATATAGCTACATTCTGACTTTTAATGTTCTTCATTAGAATGTAGTTCAGGCTATGAATTTGATTGGTTGTCATCAAACCCCATGTTTCATAAGAAGAGCACATAAGGGCATATGACATGAATGAAAAGCATTTTTTTTGTGACAAATGTTTTGACTAGGAAGAAGTCATCATCCCCAAAGTAAAAATACTAAATAAAATATTAGAAATTGAAATGTTCCCTCAGATACAAAATGGATGTTCAAAGAAAAACAAATTGTTTGTTGATTCAAATTTATTGGTACTGAGAGTCAATGGTGTGTGTATAGAGGAAAATTATTGCAGAGATAACATACATATGTTTGTCTACCTCTCAAATTAATATAACTTAGCACTAGACAGAAATCATAGTTTGTTGATTAATAGAGGTCAGGAGAAAATAATGGCATACAATGCATAGAACAGAACTGGTTAATATATTTTAACTCAAATTAAATGCTAACATTTAATACTAGAAAATTTTGATTTAACAAAGTCTCAGCAAGTATTTGTTGTAAAACAATATGAAATTATTAACTTTAGCTTAAGTATTTCTATTTTATGATATGACATTCACTTCCCAAAAGTAAAAATAAATGGAAATACCCATTTTAAATGTAAATTTATGTTTATATTTTGGAAAACTGCCAGTAGCATTTACACTAAAAATATTATTGGACTATGAAAAAGCTGACAAAATATATGCATACAAAAGTTATTTCGGGGAATCATGTCTGATAATACATAGCCATATGGAGCTGCTATAGATAGCTCAATTATAAATTGGACATTTGAAATGTCACTTTCTACAAGGGTAAAAATAAGGATAAAACTTCTTTAGAGAGATGCACTTTTTCTTGTCAGGAACATGAAAGGTATTTCATTTTGGAACTAGAGGTAAACACAAGCCAGATAGCTTTATATCAGTTGTGTCTTTGACATCTTTGGTTTTCCAAATGAGTATGAGAAAAGTAAGTAAAGAGACCTGGAGAAGATCCTGGTCCACATTCCTTTCTGATTTCTCTCATTGCCAAAGACATTTTATGCCCTTGGGTCTTTCTGTAGGAATTACCAGTTGGTCTGCTTTCAGAGACTTGTACAGATGGATATAATGTCTGATTCATTACAGTTTAGCCTAAGCAAAGCCAATAAAGTCTTAGGCATTTGCCAGCTGTCTTCTGATATAGTGATTGATGCTCCAGTCTATTCAGAAGTAATGTCTTTCTTTCTTTCTTTCTTTCTTTCTTTCTTTCTTTCTTTCTTTCTTTCTTTCTTTCTTCCTTCCTTCCTTCCTTCCTTCCTTCCTTCCTTCCTTCCTTCCTTCCTTCTTTCCTTCCTTCCTTTTTCTTTCTTTCTTCTTTTGATCTTTTTTTAAAATTGAAAATAGATTCCTCTCTCATATAGTATATCCCAACAATGGTTTACTCTCCTTTCACTCCTCCTAGCTCCTCTCCCCATCTCTTTTCTCCCTTAGTCCACTCTCCCTGTTTCCCTCCAGAAAAGAGCAGGCCACCAATAGATAAGAATCCAACACAACAAAACAAGACATGATAAGATGAAGCAAAAGCCTTCATATCAAGACTGAACAAGGCAACCTAACAGGAGGAAAAGAATCCCAAGAGCAGGTAAAAGAGTCAGAGACATACCTGCTCCTGGTGTTAGGAATCCCACATTAACAGCAAGCTAATAGCTATAATAAAAAACAGAAGACCTGGTTGATGAGGATCCATGTAGCCCTTGAGATACCTCTTGGTTCAGTTTTGGTGGAGTAATAGTGAATGGTGTGGGTAGAGACAGCAGCAATAAACACATCAGGGCTCCTTAGGAATGTTCCATGTAGACTCATCAGCTCTGCTAAGTATGCTTTTCTCAAATCAGTACAAAAGAAAGAATATGGAAATGACCATCATTTTAAACAAATCAAATGTATATGAATATTGTTCAGTTACATAGGTAGTACTTAAGAGACCCCAGAAATATATTTTAATTGAATCTCTTACTAAAAATGTGTTGATTTATAGAAAATACTTAATAGCAATAACTTGATTTGTTGTGATTTTAACACTTTAATAATATATAAAATATGACTACCTAGATATTTATTTATACAAGATTAAATCTCAAATAATATTAATCATTATTTGTTACCAACCATATTATGTATGTAAATAATTTTACCATTTTCTAGCAAAATGGAAGTGTTAAATATACAGATATAAAAATCTAGGATGAGAAATGAGTCCAAATATTTATATGTGCTTAAAATATTAATATTATTTTAGTTTATGACAATTTCATATATGTATATACTGAGATTCCACTAGTTACCATTCTTCATTCCTATGTTTGTGTGCTTAATACATGTGTATGTATGATACAATTTGTGTGTGACTATGGTGTTCTTAACCTGGCCTGTTGCTGTAACCCACGGAAGTTATGAAAAACTTATGAAAACATTATTATACTTTTTATTGCATTTTTTTTGTTCTGATGTATTTGAAATTAATTTGGTTAGGAAGTTATTTCTTCAGGTGCTTTCTTGCAACTTTATGGATTTCTGAAGGCCAGTATACCCATAAACTCTTTTACTAAGCAAGGACATGCATGTGTTTAGGTGACATAAAAAACTGAATTAATTTTTTACAAGGATTATTTGTTTCATATATTTGTAAAGAATAGGATGACTACGTCTTTCATTTGCTAATTTTTAAAATAAAGTGAAGTGAATCTAACGTTTTGCCTTCTCTTAAACTTAAATCCAAAGCATTAAACTTCACATGTTAACCACTTACAAAGTTCTTTAAAATAGACCAAATAAAACCTTGCCAAAACATGCAAATATTCCTTTTGATAGAATGACTTTCTTATCCTGCCACTTCAAAGAATATAGTTCTAGTGGAGAATAAATTTTAGAGATAAGAAAATACACATTATTTCAGGTAATATTGTACAAAATTGATGACCATGTTTTAGTGTCTTTAATAAAATACAAATAAGTATTTGATGCAAGTATTATAATATATGATGGAAAACACATGTTAAGGGTTTGAATTTAATTTCTTTCTTATTTTTCATTGAATTTGATTATAAGCAAGTAAATTTGTCATACTATCACTCAATCTATAATCTTTAAAATGATTATAGACAATCAGCAGAACAGTAGTATTAAAAGACTAAATAAATTTTCAATTAGCAAAATGAAGGCTAGACATGTTGCCATTAGTCTGTTAGCAGCTGATAGCCATACTTTGCTTTTGTTTTAAGACCATGAATATTAAGTAGATCAAGTTATGTAAAATAACAATCAATTTTGCTTGATATCCTGGGCAATGTTCTACAATGTTATCCTTAAAAAATATAAGCCTCAGGGCAATAAGTGTATGGTACAGATGAAATTCTTCGTCAGTCTTTCACAGTTGTAAAAGTGGCAACATTTTCCCAATAGCAGAAAAGCATTTCTTTCCCTTCCCTTCTTTATTCCCATTATTCCTCTAACTTCTAAAGATGATTATGCATTTGTCTTCTCTGAGTTCCAGCACATGTTTGCCTGAGGAGGTTTGCAAACTTTGGTTAATATTAACGAAATGATTTGAGGCTATATGCAGACAGGAAACAAAACATGTTTTTATGGACAGAGTTATCTACTTGTTAAGGGTCCTTGGGAGAAGTTCATATCACATTTGACCATAGGGGAGAAAATCATATTTTTTAATATGCTTATCTCAAGTTTTTAAGGATTAAAGAGGGAAAATAAAAGTCATTATTTTCTCAACATAGCTCATGCCTCACGTTCAGGAACAAAATGCTATCAGCTGCCTGTAAGTAAGTGAATGACTTGCCCATCAGAGCAATACCATATTTTTCCCTTATGAGAACTAATAAATAATTTAAAAGCCATGATCCTGAATAAAATTTGGAGTCCTGAGGGCTTTGGAGAGTCTCTCTATAACATCTCATAACGGAAAATAAATTGTTGCACTATACTCTTTGAGCAGTTTTGTTCCAGTAGTCCTGGGTTTTATACACTTATTTATTAACGCTTTAAGGCACAAGATAATTATTTGGAGTCATAAATATATGACTAACAAGACAGAATGCATGTTTGTATTTAGTAAGTGACTAGTAGTGAATTTTGTCTTACAGTTTACAGTTCATCGTGAGAAGAGAGAGTCAGGCCTGGAACTCCAAAGGGTACCTGGAGGTAAGAAGAGATGCAGAGACCAGGGAAACCAGCTGCTTCCTGGATTGATCTCTAACCTTTCCTTAACTGAGTACTTAAAAAGTAAACTTCTTGATTCCAGAAAATGTGAGCCCCCACAAGCAAACACACACACACACACACACACACACACACACACACACACACACCACACACAAAGAAAACATTGCCAGCCCTTCAGTATCTCAATCAAATCCAATCTGTGCCTTTTCTACAACTTGTCTCTTAGCAGAGGGAAAATAAAATGTATAATATTCATCATCATTTGTATATTGGTGTATAATAAATCATTTTGAAATATGGCGTAGTCAGTTATATTTTAACCTATAATTTTTTTATTAGTTCTTGATAAGTTTTATTAGTTCTTGATCTGTTTTGATTTATATTCCTCCACACAACTCCCACTTCACTACCCACCAACTTTGTGTACTTTAAAAAAAATACTTAATGCTGCTATAAACATAGTTGAACAAATGCTTTTGTAGTATGATTGGGCATCTCTTGGGTAAATTCCCAAGAGTGGGATTGCTGGGTCCTGGGGTAGGTTGATCCCAAATTTCCTGAGAAACCTCCACACTGCTTTCCAAAGTGGTTGCACAAGTTTGCAATCCCACCAGCAATGGATGAGTGTACCCCTTACTCCACATCCTCTCCAGCAAAGGCTATCATTGGTGTTTTTGATTTTAGCCATTCTGACAGGTGTAAGATGGTATCTCAGCGTTGTTTTGATTTGCATTTCCCTGATTGCTAAGGAGGTTGAGCATGCCCTTAAGTGTCTTTTGGCCATTCGAACTTCTTCTGTTGAGAATTCTCTGTTCAGTTCAGTGCCCCATTTTTTAATTGGGTTAATTAGCATTTTAAAGTCTAGTCTATTGAGTTCCTTATATACTTTGGAGATCAGGCCTTTGTCTGTTGCGGGGTTGGTGAAGATCTTTTCACAGTCAGTAGGCTGCCTTTTTGTCTTAGTGACAGTGTCCTTTGCTTTACAGAAGCTGCTCAGCTTCAGGAGGTCCCATTTATTCAATGTTGCCCTTAATGTCTGGGCTGCTGGGGCTATACGTAGGAAACAGTCTCCTGTGCCCAAATGTTGTAGAGTACTTCCCACTTTCTCCTCTAACAGGTTCAGTATGTTCAGATTGATACTGAGGTCTTTAATCCATTTGGACTTGAGTTTTGTGCATGGTGATAGACACGGATCTACTTTCATTCTTCTACAGGTTGACATCCAGTTATGTCAGCACCATTTGTTGAAGATGCTTTCTTTCTTCCATTGTGTGCTTTTAGCTCCTTTATCAAAAATCAGGTGTTCATAGATTTGTGGGTTAAGATCTGGGTCTTCTATTCGATTCCATTGGTCGACTCCTCTATTTTTATGCCAATACCAAGCTCTTTTCAATACTGTAGCTCTGTAATAGAGTTTGAAGTCAGGGATGGTAATGCCTCCAGAAGTTCCTTTATTGTATAAGATTGTTTTGGCTATCCTGGGTTTCTTGTTCTTCCATATAAAGTTGATTATTGTCCTCTCAAGATCTGTGAAGAATTTTGATGGGATCTTTAATGGGATTGCATTAAATCTATAGATTGCCTTTGGTAGTATTACCATTTTTAGAACCTGGAAACAACCTAGATGCCCTTCAGTGGAAGAATGGATGAAGAAAGTGTGGAATATATACATATTAGAGTACTACTCGGCGGTAAAAAACAATGACTTCTTGAATTTTGCATGCGAATGGATGGAAATAGAAAACACCATCCTGAGTGAGGTAACCCAGGCCCAAAAAGATGAACATGGGATGTACTCACTCATAATTGGTTTCTAGCCATAAATAAAGGACATGGAGCCTATAATTCGTAAAAAATTCTAGAAAGCTATATAAGAAGGTGAACCCAAAGAAAAACATATAGTTATCCTCCTGGATATTGGAAGTAGACAAGATTGCTGGACAAAAAAATGGGAACATGGGGGTGAGGTGGGATGGGGGGATGGGGGGATGAGGAGAGAAAAGTGTGAAGTGTAGGATGGGAAGAGCTTGGGGGAATAGGATGGTTGGGATATAGGAAGGGTGGATATGGGAACAAGGAATTATATATCTTAGTTAAGGGAGCCATTCTAGGGTTGGCAGAGACTTGACTCTAGAGGGGTTCCCAGGTGTCCAGGAAGATGCCCCCAGCTAGGTCCTTGGGCAGCTGAGGAGAGGGTGCCAGAAATGTCTAGATCCTATTGTCATACTCATGAATATCTTGCATATCACCATAGAACCTTCACCTGGCATTGGATGGAGAAAATGACAGAGCCCCACATAGGAGCACCGGACTGAGCTCTCAAGGTCCTGATGAGGAGCAAAAGGAGGGAGATCATGAGCAAGGAAGCCAGGACCGCGAGGAGTGCTTTTACCCATTGAGACGGTGGGACAGATCTAACAGGAGACCACCAAGTCCAGTTGGAATGGGACTGATGGAACAGGGGACCAAACTGGACTCTCTGAATGTGGCTGATGGTGGAGGAGGACTGAGAAACCAAGGACAATGGCAATGAACATGAACTCTACAGCATGGACGGGCTCACTGTGAGCCTTGTCAGTTTGGTTGCTCACTTCCTGGACTTAGGGGGAGCTGGGAGGACCATGGACTGAACATAGTGAAGGGAACCCTGATGGCTCTTTGTCTTTGGAGAGGGGTGGAGTGGGGGTATCGGTGGAAGGGAGGGGAGGGAAGGGGGAGGAGGAGGGGAGGAGATGGAAATCTTTAATAAAAAAATGAGAAAAAAATACTTAAAAAACCGCTTTTGATAGCTTACATACAGTATATTTTAATCACATTTTTTCTCCTGTCATAATTCCCAACAGCGATTCCTACCTCCAAACTTACCCTGTCCTTTCATTTTTTCTAGCAAGACGAATTTATGCTGCCTGGCTTGATATTGCTATATTCAATTAGTTTTGTAAATTTTTTTTTCAATAGAGCCTTACTATCTTCCTGGTTAGAGCAACCAATGGCCTTGGGGGGGAGGTTGGGGCAGGATAGAGTTCCTTTGTCCAACAACTCAATTAGACATAATGCATTCCCAGTACTGTATGATTTATTTGGAGAAGAGAGGTGTCGATTTAGGGTTCTGTCTCCTGTCTCCTCCATTATTTGGTGACTTCACTAGAATACCTCTCTCTCTCCCTCTCTCTCTCTCTCTCTCTCTCTCTCTCTCTCTCTGTGTGTGTGTGTGTGTGTGTGTGTGTGTGTGCTGTTGTGTATGTGTGTGTGTTATGAAACTTCTATTGTATTAGGTTGCTGGTTTCCATATGACCCCTTAAATGGCTTTTAGTTTTAGTTGTCCTACTCCACATCCCAACACTCATTTGCCTTTTATCCCTCTTTCTCCATTTTATCCTCGCATTACAGTACCCACTCAGTCCTGTCCATCCATAATTATCTATTTTATTTTTATTTCCTAGGGAGTTCTAATCTGCCCCAAAGTCCATTACTGTAGACCTAATGGTCTAGAGTTATATAGATTGTTATCTGTTTATCAAAGACTTAAAAACTAACATCCATAAATAAATAAGGACATACAATATTTGTCTTTTGGGGTCTGGGTTATCTCATTTAGGATGTCATTTTCTAGATCCATAAATTTCCTGTGATTATTTGAACAATCAAATATTATCCTGCTGTAAAAGAATCAAGAAAATGAAGTTTTCTTCTTAAATAGTGCCTAGCTACCAAACTTTGATCATCACCATTTGTTGAGAATGCTTTCTCTTCTCCAATGTGTAGTTTTGGGTTCCTTGTGAAAACTCAGGTGGCTTATAGGAATGTGGACTCTTGTGTATTTCTGAGTACTTCAAAAGTCAACTTCTTCTTGCTTCAGGGAATGTGACCTCCGCAAACAAATCCACAAAAACACAAAATCATTTTCAGCCCTTCTAGACGTCAATTGAATCCAATCTGTGCCTTTTCTACAACTTGTCTCATAGGCAGAAGGAAAATAAAATATTATTTTATTTAATGTCATTTATACATGGGTACAATGAAAGAATCCTATTTCATTAATCAATGAGTCCATTTTTATCTTATGACCATGTTGTATTAATTATCAAAGTTCTGTAGTATGATATTAAATCTGGGGTAGTGATATATCCAGCAGTTCTTCTTTTGTTGTTGCTTAGGATTGCTTTGTCTTTTTATTTCTCTATGAAATTTGATATTAGTGTTTCAATTTCTGCAAAGAAATGTGTGAAAATTTGGAAGGGGATTGCATTGAATTTGTAGATTGCTTTTATTAGGAAGGCTATTTTCACAATGTTAATCTGCAAGTCTGTCTTTTGGTATCTCCTTCAAATTTGTTTAGTGTCTTAAAGTTTTCATTGGATAAGTCTTTCAATTCAAATATTATATTTATGACCAGGTATCTATTTAAAGTTATTTTATATGGTATTGTTTGTTTAATTTTTTTACAGTGTGTTTGTCAATTGCATATAAGAAGGCTATTGCCTATTGTGCATTAGTTGTGGACCCTGCTAATTTGCTGAATGTATTTATCAGCCGTAGGGTTATTTTTGGTATATTTAGTCATCTTTGTATATAGAATCATATCATCCTCAAATAAATATACTTTAATTTCTTCCTTTCTTATTTTGATCATTTTTATCTCTTTCACAAGGCTTATATTCTATATCTAATGCTTCAATATTTATGTTGAACAAATGTTTGGAAAGTGGATATTATTGTCTTGCTCAAGATTTTAATGGAAATGCTTTAAAAGCTTCATTTAGGTGATGTTGGCTATAGGTTTCCTGTGTATTTACTATATAATCCTTTTAATTTGTTGAGTTACCCATATCCCCACTCTCTACAAAATTTTCCTATGCATGAATATTTGATTTTTCAACGTCTTTTTTTCATCAAATGAGATGATTATGCAGTTTTTGTCTTTTAGTCTTTTTATGTGGTAGATTATATATATTTATTTACACATGATGAATTATAACTGTATATCTGGGATGAAGCACTTTTGGTTATGGATAATCTTTTTGACGAGTTCTTGAATTAAATTTTGAAGCATTTTGCTGAGGTCTTTTGTGATTTATCACTTCATAGATATAAGCTTATGATTTCAATTTTCATTGTATTTTTGTTTGATTTTGGTATCACTGTAATATTGGTTTCATGAAAGGAATTTGTCAATGTTCCTTCTTTTTCTATTGAGTCATGTTGATGTTAATCATTCTGAAAAAGCCTATAGAACTGTGCATTGAACCTATTTGGTCCTGGGATATTATAAGTTGGAAGATTTTTAATTCTTTTTTCTATATCAGTGGATGTTGTATGTAGATGGACATTTCTGTCCTGCCTGGTCTTGCAGCCATTCAATCTCAAGGAAACACACAGAAGCTTACATTAATTATAGAATATTTGACCTATTAGCTCAGTCTTATTATTAGATAGCTCTTAAAACTTAAATTGACCCATAATTCTTATCTATGTTAATTCTTGTTGTTTGATACCTTTTTTAAAGTGAGGCATTCTAATCTTGCCTCCTCTACATCTGGCTAGTGACTGCATATCTGCCTTTCCTCCTTTCAGAAAGATTTCCCCTATTTTCTACCTAAGTTAGAGGTATTTTGCTACTATGATTTTCTGATTTTCAGGTTGAACCCAATATCTGTCTCAATATTTTTATTTTATTATTCATGCTTCAGGTATGGCTCTATTTAACTTGTTAACTTAATCTTGATTTAACTTTGGTATGTCATACATATCTAGAAATTTTTCCCTTTCTTTTAGATTATCCAGTTTGGTGGGATACAGATTTTATAATCTCTAAATTTTTTTCAGTTTCTGTTTAATATGTCTTTTTTCAACTCTAATTTAATTATTTTGGATATTCTCTTTCTTTTGGTTATTTTGTCTAAGTATTTTTCAATTTTATTATTCTTTTTTTACAGTGAAAACTGTAATCTGTTTTTAATGCTCACTAACAAAGACTCATAGCGTTTTCAATAACAATATTGTTTAACTTTCTGAAGACCCGCTCAAACAAAGGTTTTTCAGAAATTAACAAATGGCTACCAGGACCTAAATCAACATTAACTTATGCATACACCTCATGGTGTAGTATTCCTACTTTCAAATTAGTCTGTTTTTCTATGTTAATTAATATGTATTTGTTCTCCCTTTAAATGCTTTTAAATTTAATAACAGCCTTTGCAAAAAATATGACAAAGTATAAAATACAATGTCTATGTGAAATTATAACATATTTATTATTCAATGGCAGAAAATAAAGATGATTTTCAAAGAACAAATAGTATTTTCTTTAACATCTCACAGAAACAGGATTGTTATAGAAAATTACAAATTAATACCATGCACAGAGTTGTTTATGGACATAAAATACTATTTGTATGGAGTTCATATTTAAATGTCTTCAGTTGTCCAAAATCTTATGTTTGATCACAGTTTCACAATGCACATTTGTCATTTCCATGCATGTCATACTTATAGTTGTTTCTGAAAGATTCCTTATTAGATTCTTTGGAAAGGACTCAACAGAGGTGATATTTTGAATCTCTCATTATATCTCTTAAAAACTCTCCTGGATTCAGAATCACCTGGAGATGAAATGTCAGTGAGGAGGTTTTGGTGGATGATTAACTTGGACAGGGGAAGACACACCATGATTGTAGGTGATACCATCCTATGATCAGTGGTCCAGATGCAAGAGAGAACTAGTTGAGGGAATCCAAGCAAATTCCCTCTACTTTCCACTGCTTCTGCTAAATGCTGTATCACAGTGACAAAAAGCTATTAAATATAAAATAGAACTATAATATTAATTCATCTCATTATTAATGATGATCAGTTAGATTGTTTGATAAAGGCAATATCTGCCAGAGTTTCCTGCCTTTTACTGTTCTTATTAAACTATAGATTTTTCTCCACTCCCCTTCCTTCCTTGCCTCCCCTTCTTCCTTCTCCCATGATCCCCACACTCCCAATTTACTTAGGAGATCTTGTCTTTTTCTACTTCCTATGTAAATTTGATGGACTTATGTCTTTCTTAGGGTACTCTTTGATGTCTAGTTTCTTTGGGATTGTGAATTGTAGGCTGGTATTTCTTTGCTTTATGTCTAAAACCACTTATGAATGAGTTCATATTATATTTGCCTTTCTGAGTCTGGGTAACCTCAATCTATATGACGTTTTCTAGATCCATCCATTTGCCTGCAAATTTCAAGATGCCATATTTTTTCTGATGTGTAGTACTTTGTTGTGTAAATGTACCACATCTATTGCCATGCACAAAACTCAAGCTTAAATTGATTAAAGACCTCAACATAAAACCAACCACACTGACCCGTATAGAAGAAAAAGTAGGAACTACACTCGAACACATTGGCACAGGAGACAGATCGCTTCCTAAATATAACCCCAGTAGCACAGATACTGAGAGAAACAATTAACAAATGGGACCTACTGAAATTGAGAAGCTTCTGTAAAGTAAAGGACATGGTCAACAAGACAAAATGGTAACCGACAGAATGGGAAAAGATCTTCACTAGTCCCACATCAGATGGAGGGCATATCTCAAATATATACAAAGAACTCAAGAAATTGGTCACCAAAAGAACAAATAACACAATGAAAAAAATGGAGTACAGACCTAAAGAGAGTTCTCAACAGAAGAATCTAAAATGGCTGAAAGACACTTAAGAAAATGCTCAACATCCTTAGTCATCAGAGAAATGCAAATCAAAACAACTCTCTGATTCCATCTTACATCTGTAAGAATGGCCAAGATATAAAATGTTGATGACAGCTTCTGCTGGAGATGATGAATGGTAAAGGGAACACTCCTCTATTGCTGGTGAGAGTACAAACTGGTACAGCCACTTTCTCAGAAAATGAGGATACAAATTACATCAATACCCAGAAAGACCACTTTTGTGTATATACCCAAAGGATGCTCAATCATACCATAAGGACACATGCTCAACTATGCTCATAGCAGCATTATTTGTCATAGCCAAAACCTGTAAACAACCTAAATGCTCCTTGACTGAAGAATGGTTAAAGAAGATGTGGTACAATTTTGTTATTCTTATAGAAGTCCAAAATCTTTGTTTCATTTATTCTGTGTATTGTTTTCTTTATTTCTATTTCCATTGTTATCAGCCCTGATATCTTTTCCTACCTATGTTTTGGGAGTGTTGACTGTTCTTTTTGTTTTTCTTAGGCCTTCACGTGTGTCATTAAGCTATTATTTGAAATGTTTCAAATTTTCTGATGTAGCCCTATATTGCTATAAACTTTACTCTTATGACTGAATCCACTGTGTTCTATAGGTTTTGTTTTGATATATTTGGATTTTCATTGAGTATTTTTTAAATAAACGTGATGTATTAGAATAACCTGGAAACACATATGCACACACATAATATACTTTTTTATTAAATATGATCTATGCTGTACTTTAACCTGATGTGAAATGGACTTCAGTGTGGCTCCAGAAATCACAAACAGAATTAAATAATTGGGTGCAAAATTATGATAACTGTATTCATGAATTTTCTGTTCCAGAAAACGCCCTTTCTTCATCCCTTGATCACCTCTTCTGAGTCTGTAAAGCAATGTTCTTCACTAAGTCACCAGTAAACCAGAATTTACTTTTTGACTCTTTCTTTGCACCTTCATATTTTATTGTTGCATATAGTTCTTTGAAATACATTCATTTCTTCTTATGTAAATAATATCTGAAATATTTTCATTGCACTAGTGGTTCTGGAGGACATGGTGAATTTCATTCCATCTTGTACTCATAACAGTCCTGTCTGGAAGAAATTACTTACTCTTCCAGATCAAGTAAATGAGGTTTGGAGATCCTGGGTGAGTCTTGCAATCTAATGAGCTAATTGAAATCATGTGAATTTGATTTTCTCAGTGCTTTGCTACAAAACATCTTTTTACTGACTTGTTTATCTCTCTCATATTTTGCTTCCTGTCTTCCATGTTGGTTTCTTCTGTCTTATTATTAACGTCTAATTCTTGAGATGTTTTTCACTTAGTTTGCCAAGCTTTACTAGATAGAAAGACTTAAAATATTATGTTCACTCCTTCTGACTTTCCTTCCTTCTATATATTCTCACCCCGTAGCATCACCACCAACTTGTCTTATGCACCCAGGTGCCTCCAACTGTCCCAGTTAATTAGACTTAAAAAAACATTTTATTCTGATGTATCTATACCTAGTAGGCTGTTAATTTTCCTTTATAGTTGTTTCTACTAAGTAGTATTCCTTGTTTGATGGCATTGAGATTAAATGTATGAAAACCTCATTGGATTGGTCAAGGATATAGTATAAAACACTGCAAAATCATTTTGGATTATTGTGCCAGTGTTAGGTCTTTCTAATATGCATCTTCATTGAGGACTTTTCTTGCACATAGATGTCTATAAGCATGAATACTTAAGTTTTTAATCAGGCAATTAATTAATTTAAAGATGGCAGTCAACAATTTTCAAAACCCTTTCCCCAAATCTTATATTAGATTGTCTGTTATTAAATTGTAGGGAATTAAAGAAACCAGAATCAGGCATTTATTTAGTTTTATTTGTGATTTCATGAGCCAAGATGAAGCTCATTTCACACTAGATTACAGAATATTATAGATCTTATTTAATGAAGAAGTATATGTGTCCATATGTATTTCCATTGGCTATGCTGTGCTTTCAAATGCATTATTGCACACACATATATACATTTGATATTAAATAGTGCATGTAAATTTATGTTAACATGATTAAATGAATAAAGTTAAGTGTATTTAAATATGATATGAAAATGTAAAAGAATTTTGAAAATTAAAGAGAGTTAATTTTCATGAAATTGGCTTATATATTTGGATAATTTGTCCCTGTCTTTAATGAACCTTGATAATTTCTTAGTAGAAACTTATGTTCTCTGTAAAAATTCATACTTTTCCTATGTATGTAAGTTTTGGTATATTCTATATATAATTAGAATAGAACAGACAGTGTGAAAATGAGGGGGAAAGAAAGAAGAAAATTCAAGCAAAGGTCTTCTATTTTAAAATGCTGTCTTTATATTTTCTGTATATGTATTTCGAATTTAAGTATTTAAATCTTCTGCATTGTCTGTTTCCTTATATGAAGAGCCATAGATGCACAATTATAAGCATTAAATGATTAAAACAAAATTTTAACATTATTGTTAATGACGCACCAATAATTAAATTTATTTTTTATTTTGAGAAAAGCTTTTGTATAGCAGACTGATTTTTTTTTAAACGGTGAAATCCTTTTATTTCAGTCCTGCCATGTGCTGGTCTTACAGATGTGAGCCAACAAGCTTGGCTGTAAATATTTGTGATGTTATTATCGGTTATCATCTCAATAAAAATAATATATTATATTTTACAGTTTGTAAGAAAACTATTGCATAATCTCTTATATACACTAGTAGCTATTTTTCTTTTTAAAACAATTTTATTTTACATAACAATCCCAGTTCCCTCCCCCTCCTATCCTCCCATGTCCCCACCTTCTCTCTGCCCCACCCAAATTCACTCCTCAGAGAGGGTGAGGCCTCCCATGGAAGCCAAAAAAGCCTGTCACATCACCTGAGGCAGGCCCAAGGCTCTTCCCCCTGAATGTAGGCTGAACAATTCTTCCTCTGTAGGGAACAGGCTTCCAAGAGCCAGTTCATGCACTAGGGATAAATACTCATTCTATTGTTAATGGCTCCACAGACTGCCCATTTTACACAACTGTCACCCACATTAGGACAGCCTAATTCAGTCTTAGCTGTCCAGCTGTCAGTCTGGGGTCTATGAGCTCCCACTAGCTCGAGTCAGCTGTTTCTGTGGGTATCATCATCATAGTCTTGGCCCCTTTGCTCATAATATTGCTCCTCCCTCTCTTTGATTGAACTCCAGGAGTTCAGCCCAGTGCTTAGCTGTGGACCTCTGCATCTGTTTCCATCAGTTACTGATTGAAGGTTCTCTGATGACAATTAAGGTAGTCATCAATCTGATTACAGGGGAAGGGGAGTTGGTTTAGATATTTGAAAAAAATTGAGAATCTCAATTTCTCATGACTTCTTTCTGAAGTATTAAGCATCTTCTTTAAGTACAAACAGTTTAACTCATTAATTATCTTTAATATTTAGATAAAACTACATTACAAAATGCAAATTTGTAGGAGAGACAAACCTATCTCGCCAGTAATCCCTTGATTAGACTCAGTTTCTCAGTACTTCTTGCAGGTATATGATTGTGCTGAACAAGAAGTAGTGTTGAAGGATGTGAAAATTTATATGATTTTTAACTATGAGAATGTCTTAGGTAAGAACAGTATCATTGTAAAGACAATATGAATGCTAAGTCAGGCTCCCAATACAATTTCAGTAATAATACTTTGTTTCCAATAATATCAAGTGTTCCATGTTACCTGTCATATAACTGTTGAAAGAAAACACACCAGTAGGCACCTAAAAATGACAATAATTTTCAAAAATTAAGTTAAACCTTTTTATTCATATGTATATGTTTGTGTGTGTGTGTGTGTGTGTAGTGATGAGCTGTGGGCCAGCTTCCCACAGCCTGGATCCCAGCCACCGGCTAGCTTATGCCCCAAAATAACAACACACAAATTGTATTCTTTTAAACACTGCCTGGTCCATTAGTTTCAGCCTCTTTCTCACATCTTGACTAACCCATATCGAATAATCTGTGTAACACCATGAGTGGTGTCTTACTGGGAAAGATTCAGCATGTCTGACCTGGTGGCTGGCTTCATGGCATCTGTCTCCCTGAGGAGAGGTATGGCATCTGTCTCACTTAGGAGAGGCACTCGGTCTGGCTCAGAGAGCAGAGGCATGGCAATTTATTAACTTCCCTTCCCAGCATTCTGTTCTGTCTACTCCACCCACCTAAGGGCTGGCTAATCAAATAGGCCAAGCAGTTTCTTCATTAACCAATGAAATCAACTCAAACAGAAGACCCTCCCACATCGTGTGTGTGTGTGTGTGTGTGTGTGTCTACCACATGTGTGCAGGTAAAAGGTCAGAAAATGGAATCACATATTATGCACCTGGAGTAACAAGAGCTATCGGCCTTTGAATATGAGTGCTAGGAACTGAACTGGGACCCTTTGAAAAAGAAGCAAAGGTTTTTAACCACTCAGCCATCTCTCAGTGCGCTTTATTAATCCAACAAATGACAGTGGACAGAAGAGTGTAAAATACCCAGATATATAGGCACACAGATGCTGCAAAAATCTTTACATTGCTTGCCTTAGTGGTTTTTGTACCAGTGACTTGACGGGTGTAGAAAAGAGAGAATCTGGTACCAGAAATTCAAGAGTAGCCTTGGCAACATGTCAAGAGCTATCTTTTCACATATTAAAAACTACATATCTGTTGTAAGAAATGTCTTCTAAAGTACTCTTATTGGGATATACTGGTAAATAATTATCTTAATTTCACTTGAAATGTTCAGTGAAAATAAGTTTTGTTTTTCTAAATTTGTATACAATCTGTAATTAATCAGATTTATGGATTTGCCTTATGTATTCTATGGGGAAGGGCAGCATTTGTGACCTCTTCCTTGACTAGGCTGTGGAGACTCCAGTGAGTCTGGCTAAACTTCCAGTGTATACTAGCAGTGTGTACTCTCTTTCTCTGAGCTCCGGGTCCTAAAACATGGGCTAGTAAGTCATGATGTCATCCAGATATTAACCCTGGTAGCTGGGACTGCAGTATTTGGGGTACTTTAGAATTTATGGTATTAGAATTTATTATACTTAGACTATTATGATTAGACATCCACATTTGCATTAGGGTCCTGATGAAGGAGAGCTCATAATTTCTGAGCAATCTGTGTTCCTTATCACCGCCTTCAGTCATTTCTTTTCTCATCCCAGTAGCCCACATCTGCTTCTGTTCTTGAAATCAACAGCACTGATTAATAACCATGCAAATTCATCATAACACATGCTTGTAGACTCTTTTCCACGTACTTGTCTTTGGACTTATATAATTTCAAAATGTTCAAAAAACTAAAATATGTTCCATTTTTTCATACTTTAAATCTTAGGAAAGAACTGAAAAACCTCATAGTCACCTAATAGTTGCTATTGAGGTTTATAAGAACACTTCACAAACACTGGAACAGGATGAAGTATGGTCTGTTACTTGGTTTTTAATTTAAGTTGGTCTATGAAGTTTAATGAAGGGTTCACTTCAGATACTTTTCTTCTCAGGTATGTGAATCTACTTAAATAAAAAAAGATGTATTTTGTAATCTATACTTGAAAAAAGATGATAAACTTTGATTTATCCTACAGAGGAAAATGGTAGTTATATACTTCAAATTCATTCACACAAAATATTATTTTTAGGTTGACAAATAAATAATGTTTCTATTGCATAAGCTACAACTTGTGGGTTACAATCCCAAAGAACACTGGAAAACAAAGACATTTATATTACAATTCATAATAGTAGCAAAAAATTGTTATCAAGTAGCAACAAAAATAGTTTTATGATTGCAAGGTCACAACCTTAAAAAGGTTGAGAATGACTGACCTATATTTTTTAGGAATAACAAATTATATTCTGTTATTGTACAAGAAAATGTTTGAAAATTTGGTGTAATTTATTTTCTTTAGCATATCAAATGAAATATCTTTTCAAGATGTTCTTAAATATGATGCTGTCTGTGGATATACACACATTCAAATACCCAACTGACATAATTAGATTTGATTTTGAAAGCCTGACAGAAAAGCTCTCTGGTATTTAATCCAGCTCTGGATTAGTTCTGACTTCTTTGCAGATTTTCATATATCTCTTATATGTCTCCTATTATGTCTAAAAGGGAAGATAAAACAAAAAAGGCACAATGTGTCTTCAGTGCCATGTCACCACGGTTCTAACCACTAATGCCTATCATAGTAAGTGTAGGGAAAAGGTCAGAGCAATCAGTGTGACATTCTCCCAAGAATTGGAAAAAGTTATTCTGGGCACCAATGGAGGCTTTAAGATTAATATTCTTATGTGCCTCTGAGTGAGATTGTCCTTCACTGTCTGACGGTAAAGATGCTTCTTTATGTACAGGCATGTCAAGTCTACTGGTCACCACACTCCAGTAACCCGGTATAGGTGAATTACTTGTTTTATTTATAAGTGGACAATGTGATTTTATTTTTTTTTAGGTCAAGTATTGGCTTATAGGCTTTTCTAGTATGCACTTTTTTGTTTCTGTGATAAAACATTAATAAAAGTTAACTAAAAGAGAAAGGAATTTATTTTGCTTATACTTCCAGGTAATAGTCCTTTACTGAGAAAAGTCTGCATTAGCCCAAGGTAGGACCCTAGAGAAGAAAAAAACAGAAGAATGCTTACTGACTTTCTTATAGGCTCACATTCAGGTTCTTTGCTTATATGTTCCAGGTCCTACTGCCTAAGGATTTTACTGCACACTATGGGCTGAGTCCTACTTTATAAATTAGCAATCTAGAAAAATACTTCCACAAACATACCCATTGTTACATGTGATGGATTCAATTCTTCAATTTCCTTCTTCCTAGTGTGTCAAGTTGATAATAGGATTAGGTGTTTCCTAGGCTTTTTCTCATTCTGATTGACACCCCTATCCTATCTTTCTCTTATCACATGAGTGTTTTACATGGGGACCTGAAAGAATTCCACTTACCCCTGACAACTTCCACAAGGCTTAAACCCCAAACACCTTCCATTCGCTTAGTCATTGGGGTTTTTTGCTCGTTTGTTTGTTTGTTTGTTTGTTTGCAGAGGGAGGAAATTTATTTTTTATTTATGTGTCTCTGTGTCTGTCAGTGTATCTGCCATTTGTGAGAAAGTCCCCTAAAAGACCAGAAGAAGGTTTGGGATCCCCTGGGCTGAAGGTACAGGTAGTTGGGAGCTGTCAGATATGGATACTGAAACTGAACTCAAGTCCTTTAGACCAGTATCAAGCTCTTTCGGCAGCCGAGCCAGTTCTTTAGGGCAGCTGCCCTCTGCCCTCTTAGTCATAACTATAGCAGTGATACTAACTGGGTTCTTGTATAAATATGAGCATGGCTGATTCATAAGTACGATGATTACAATGCTTAGCTATGTCTGTCTGTCTTCAGATGCATTTAAAGTTTACTCCAGACAGCGATGCTACAAAATCTGGAAACCACTGCTACTTCACCAACAAGTCAGAGTCATCTTTATGTTAATCCCTCCTGCACCATAATTGCCATATTTTTATTTTATGGAAAAATGTTTACCTTTTACTCTGCACGTTCACTCCATTTGTGCAATTCTTTAAGAACTGGAATTAGAAATAGAGAAATTAGTTAAGAAAGGATATTATATGTGTTTTTCCTTTATGCATGGTTAATTAAAATTCTAAGTTCTTTGAGCATCCTTCCATTGGCTTTGTTTCCCTAGCATTTATTTTTTTTTTGCTGCTCTCTGCTAAATCTTTTCAAGCTTTTCAAATGTGTATATTAAGTTAGAGCTCTCTATTTCTGTTACATAAACATTATCTTTTGAAGCTGCTTCAAAAGAGTATTTGAAAATAAATGAAAAATGAAATATTCTAGCTAGCTAGTCTTTCAAATGATGACTGAAAAAAAAAAATTAAATAACCTTGATACGTTAAGGCTCACATAAAGGAAGAGTATGGGTTTTCTACCTGCTATGTGATTCTTTTCTTACATAAACAATGCAATGTTCTGAGAAGAAACCAAACGGTACTTGCTTTATGTGAAACTTCATGTGTTGGAGGATGGCTTTTACTTAATTTGTTAATATTCCTTTATAATCTCAGTACAGGATGAGACTGAAACTGGAACACTCAAATGCTAGTTTTCCAGGCACACTAATGCATTTTATTTAAACCCTCGTTTTGTTTTAACCCATAAACCCTGTATTTTGACTTTCTTTAACTTTGGGTGTTTTAATTCTACCGCATTAATTACTATCAATAATGAACTTCAGAATGCATATGATTGAAAACATTTTATATACTATCATTAAGGGTGTTCAAAAGTAATCTTTGGCATTTAGTGAGAAAGTCTATAAAGCATGGGAAATATCATAGATGTATTTGCATATTGTCCTGCTTGGTTTTTGTCAACCTGACACAAGCTAGAGTTATGTGGGAAAAGGAAATGTCAAGAGAGAACATGCCTCCATCAGACTGGCCCGTGGACACCTCTGTGGGGCATTTCTCTGATTAATTGACTCATCTGGGAGATCCCAGTCTCCAGGGGCCAATGGGACTCATGAATAGATGGTCTGCGATCATTAAGAAAACAGAAAACCAAGTTCTGGGATGCAAATCTGTAAGCAGATTTAGTTACTCTCCGTGGCCTCTGCTTCTATTTCAGCCTCCAAGTCCCTGCCCTTCTTTAATTCCTGCGCCGATTTCCTTTTGTGAAAGACAGTGCCGGAGACAAGGAAGCTATACAAAGTCTTTCCTCCTCAAGTGGCTTTTGGTCACAGTGTTTATCATAGCAACCGAAAAAATTAACATACATGGAGAGAACAGGTTTCTATTAAATATAGCAATATTAATGTCTCATCATACCTGCTTAATAGACATATTTTGTGTGTAATCCTTCATGGTTTTCTAGTGTCTACATTACCTGAATTGCTTTGGCCTAGTTTACTTGATACCACCTTAATTTTCTGTAAATTTACCCATAGTTTTCTAACATTAGACCTATTACTAAATTACAAGACCAGGAATGTTCTATGGTTGTAGTTCAGCAAAACAAATCTGTAGCTACAGTAAAGAATAAATATTCTCAAAACTACCCATACTCGTGTGGCTTGTCAAATTCTGGTTGTGGCTTGAATCATGTGTTTTCATGGGAATTCTGGCAGTCTAGCTAGGCAGGTATTCACGGGATGGCACACATTGGTGTTCTCCATGTACAACACAAGATGCCTCTCTAGTGAATGTCTGTTCATCTGCTATAGGAAACGGGATACCTTTAGTGCATCTAGACGTGTTTTGCACAATGGTGAGTATAAGTTGTGTATGAAAGTCAGAATAACATTTAATTATTTTGGAAAATATCTTTAATAACTATTAATTGGTTTTATTGATCACTATTTTAGACCCATACTATAATTAAAATAAAAATAAGTTTCTTTGATATTTGTAAACTTTAAGGGAAACCATTAATGATATTCATGTTTATTTCAAGTTTCTTTATAAAATTAATGAATTTCCCATTTCATTGCTGTTTTTATTCACCTTAAATACAATTCTCATTTTTGATTGCAAAATCTAGTGATCAGTTGTTTGTTTTTTTTTAATTTATTTATTTATTATGTAGACAGTGTTCTGACTGAATGTATCCTTGCAGGCAAGAAGAGGGCACCAGATCTCATTACAGATGGTTGTGAACCACCATGTGGCTGCTTGGAATTGAGCTCAGGACCTCTGGAAGAGCAGCCAGTGCTCTTAACCTCCGAACCATCTCTACAGATTATGACTGCTTTCTTAATATTACCACTGACATGAGTGACTGAGATAGTATTGTGCGTATTATATTTTCTTCTGTTATTGTTACACAAATACTAGGATTAGTTTCAAGCTGGAAACTTTAAAGAAACTTTAAATCCTCTTTTATACAGAAGGATTCCTGAGTCTGATGTTAATATCTGCAAAATTCTGCATAAATTTGTACTTAATATTTAGAAGTTTAACTTGTCCTTCGTATACACCAGAAGTCTTGTGGTTTGCCTTCAGTTTTATCTAGGAGTGTTGTGAATCTGTATCATATGCTGTTTGTTATTGTTTCCCTTGTTTCATGGTATGTTTAGTAAACATGAAAGTGCTTTTCATGTACAGGGGTGCTATTCTTACTATCATTATTTCCCAAACACAAACATAAAAGACTTCAGAACTTAATAAAGAATATTGGTCTTAATAAAGATTATTGGCTGCAGTTTTTAGTTATCTATAGCCATGTAACAAATTTCTATATAACTCTGGGCCTGATGGGTCAATTTAATAGTGAAGTGTAGGTGGGTGAAGGATCTGAACATGCTTAAGTTGTCTCCTTCAAGGTTACCTAGAAAGCAAGAAACTTTGGTAAAAGACTATAGTGTTACTTTTAGGTTCAGCTGGAGAAGGATCAATTTCTAAGCTTATTGAATGGTTACTGGCAATGTTTAGAACCTTACATCCTATTGTTGGCTGGATTTTCCTTGGCACATGGACCTCTCCGTGACAGCTTCCTTCATCAAATCAAAGTTGAGATGGGAAAAGAGTCAGCTAGCAAAATGACAGCTATAATCATTCCTCTTCTAATCATGAAAGTCACATTTAATCAACTTTGCCAAACTATATAATTCATATTGAAGTTACTAGGTCCAGCCCATGTTTCAGAAACTGAGATTGCACAGAGCGAGGATGAGGAGATGGGGAGTTTGAGAAACTATCTTATGTGTTTGTTTACCATATTGTGAGTGAAGAGAAGAGAATGATCTTGAATTCCAGAGCTCCGACAATGCAGCTCACACCACCTGCCAAACAAGCAGTGAGGAATAACAGCTGCCAACCAATATATGACTGAAGCTCTTGATGATTTGGTAATGGTTCTTAGTTTTCCATATTCGCTTTCTCACAATGTCACTTCCAGCACAAAGGAAAAGAGCTCTCGGTAGGGGAAGTAGACCAGGCTTCAAGCTATGACGAATATTTCAAGTGGGTGTTACTGTCAAACAAGTTTACTCACATCCGTTTGAAGTTCCCATATATGTTTACATAGTTCAGCTTCTAAATTATGAGCCTAGTCTAGGACCTTGCTCTAGATTAATGAAACAAATTACATGGAACACAAATCCTCTACAGAGTGTGAACTATGTTTTCAATGTTTATTACTTTCAAGTAATTTTAGCACATACCAATTACATGTAATAGCAGCTGACATTAAGTTTTTATATCTCTATATAATATATTTTGATTACATTCACTCCCCTTGCCCTCTTTTGCTCCCCTCTCCAGCTAATGTTATTCTCTAGTAGTCTTCCTTCTACCTTCATGACAGGTTTTTTTTTGGGGGGGGGGATGAGCTAATGATTAACTTACAGTCGTTTGGGTAAAGACTTATTTACAGGAGAAAAGAAAACTTTCCAGGGACTACACCACTGAAGATCTCTCTCCTCCCCCAGTGACCATTTACTGTGCCCAGATCCTTACAGATGCAAGTGGCCTTGTGAGACCCCGTGGCCACTCCCACCTCCGAAACTTATTAGTTGCCCATAGATGCTCAGGAAGGGGCAATGTCTCATGAGCCCCTAGGCTATCCATGATGGACTGCTGGCAAGCCCAGTATTGGCAGGCCTTGGAAAATTTGTCATAGCTGCTGAGAGTTTAAGAGTGCAAACGTTTCATCTCTAACCTCTTAATGCATGTCCATGTTTCCTGCTTCCTCCATGGTCCCAGAACCCTCTAGAGGATGAACGGATTGTTCTCTCTAAGTGAGAGTTCTGGAGTCATTTACTCCCAGTACTTCAGGCAATAACAAGTCTATGAAGCAACCAGTGCTCATTGCAAAGCAGCTCTGGCACTGTCACTAATCTATTGGCACAGATATTTAAAATAAATATTTAGCAGGGAATTTGACAGATGTACCTTGTCATCACAGATGACATCACAGATGTACCATGTTATCACAGAAACAAAAGTAACTCCCCCCCCCCAAAGCCTATGACTTCCCAACCATAGACTTTTGAACGTATTTACAGTGCCAGGCATGAAGTAGGCCCTCAAAATTCACAGCAAATGATTGACTACCTCGCAATACTCACATTGCTGTTGCATTAGTGCGCGCATCTTTCCTGGCAGGTCAATAATGTAGCATGCAGGGTCTATACCCGAGTAAAACTGTTGACTTTTTTTTTCTCTCTCAGGAGTTTGAATGGCACCTTCCAGCACCAGGAAATTTAGCCAATGAACAGGAATATTTCATGTAATTCCTTGCTTTATTTTTCGATGATCTGTAACCCAAGCATGTATATCTTTGACAGTAGTGTCTTGGCATCTGCTTCTGCTGGGTAGCCAAGAATAATGGTAATAGTCTGTATTGTTAGGGTCACAAGTGTTTCCCTGAATCAAAACTCATAATGAGGGAGCCTACCCATAGCATTTGAATTTTGGTTAATAACCTATGGTTTTTAGAAGTTTTTTTTATATATCACATAGGATATCCAAATTAACATTTTGTATTTTAAGCAGTTCATGTTATGCGTTGAGCACATTGCCTTCGCATAATTCACTACTTTCTCATTTCTTTCCCTTCCCCCCTGTTGGATCCCTTTGTTCCCAGGAAATCCTTCTTTAAAACACACACACACACACACACACACACACACACACACACACACACACACACAATTTGTTATCTACATTTAAATGCTAAGAACCACAAACAAGAGAAAATAAGATATTTGTATTTCTTCTCTTAGCTTAATTAACTTCATGTTATTTCATCCAGTTGCATCAATGTTCCTATAAATATTATAGACTCATTTTAATTATAGTTGGTTATAGTTCTGATGAGTACATTTAGCACATTTTCCTAGTCTTTGCTTTTGTTGCAGGACACATAAGTTGGTTTCATAATTTAGACATCATTGGTAGTAATCTTTAACAATGAGGGTGAGTTATAGATATGAGTTATAGATAAAATTCAGTGATAACCTAAATTAATCTTTTGTTACCTTAGGTGGGCTCTCACCACACACACATGTTCTCTCTCTCTCTCTCTCTCTCTCTTTCTCTCTCTCTCTCTCTCTCTCTCTCTTTCTCTTTCTCTCTCTTAAAAAGTCAAGTAAAGGCTTCATTTATTATTTAGTTTTTGTTGAATTCATTTGTATGATTCTGGCTGTTGAGGTGCTTATTATGTAGCCAGTATTGGGATTGATTTGACAACTGTTCTGACTCAAACCCTTATGTGATGTAATCAGAAGCATACATCACCATGCCAAGTAACTAAGCCTCAAGTCTTTATCTCATCCTCTCAAATATAATGTTGTCTTTGAGTAACAGTAGTATGCTGTCTTGAATGTATACAGCATCAGAGAGAAAGGCCAAGTATTGTCCTACAACACTTCAATCTTAGGTGTTCACCTCCATAAATTTGTTTTTCTTAATTATAATGCCTACAATTTAATTATAATGCTTAATCATAAAATAACCAGTGACTGTCCCAAGGTGTCAGAAACTACCCAATGAAAATGAATATTTTCTGCTATAGTGTACTGCTTTAGATGAAATCTCTATGGTTTACTGATTCTTATCTGTACAAATTTCAAATATTTCAGGTTTAGGTTTTTGAGCTCTTTGAATCCAGATCTTCATTCAAGTGATATTGACTTACACATAAATATTTATCTAGCCTCACTGAAAATATTTATAAAGTCTTGTAGTGCTCTGTGATAACACAAAGTATTTCTACTCAATCTATTTGAGTATAAATGCAAATTGTTGTCTCTTACATCCCCGAAATGCACTACAAATTTTTTGCTATGGACAGACTGCAATGCATAAGGTGATCTATTTCCATCAGTTATTAGCAGATCAGTTGCCATTGTTACTTGATTTTAAAGGTAAATCCTCTACTGACTCAGTTTCTGCATGGTCTTGAAGCAGTTTTATGCTCACCACTCAGAGTATTTGTTCATCCTTCTTTTTACTCTTTTCCCTGCAAAGATGGTCAACTTTTAAGTTTCTGTGATAGTCAGTAGGTGACATAATATTCTAAATAAAGCAACACCAGGCATCAAATCCATAAAGTGCATATAAATTGTTATTTCTTCTTTACTAAATGTATTGGAATGTAACTAGGCCCTCAGAGATGGCTTATTGTAACTCTTCAATTATATTGCCTTTCTGTGAGCACAATATAATTTTAATGATTTCCTCTAAAAAACTAAAGAAGAAAAAATAATAGGCACCTTACTACTGATAACTTGCAAACATATTGTTGACATAATCACTGCTATCCCATTTGTTTAGTCAGGAAATATTAATAAATATGGTTATAAAATTAGTCAAGGAAGAATAATGCTTAGCAATTCAGAACTATTTATGAATAAAATATTACTATATAATTGACCCTTAAACTAATTTATTCTGAACAAAGCCTTTATTTTATAATTGTGAATGAAAGGACATTTGAAATAATCTTGCCCTGAAGCTGAGTGCCCTGTAAAATATTTTTGATTTAGTGCAATTACATACGCTTTAGAAATTCTGTCTAAAGGAAAGCATTCCTCCATTATGTCCAACAAAAGACTCAATTGAACCATGGGAACATTAAGTTCTTTTTACAGTGACCATTTAGGATATTTATCCCAACTGCTGCATTCACAACCTGCCATATGGTAATAAAAAGCTATTCAGTGAACATATAATAAAACACTTTTGATCCATATTGTAACACCAATCTCATCCTGTAACCAAATTGCACATTTTTTGAGAACTTTAAAAACTGTTCTCTTTGTCAGTTTTTGCTTCATTGTCTTTTTAATGCTTGGGTTTTGGGGCTACTGGTTCTTGTGGTGTTTAGAAAAGGAGACTTTTTCAAAACTGAGTATAAATATATGACAACATATGATATGAAAATATGTAAAACACATTATGAGGAAGGCACATCTATAAAGATAATCCTCCAGCAAAATATCAAATATGCAAAATAAAATTTTAATTTAAAGATTTATCTGAATGAACAAAAGTGCAATTTGTACTCCTGTATAAATAATAGCCTTGCATTTTGAGCCCTGGAGAATTGAGGTATAGAACAGGATATTTATATTTAGTGAATAATGGACAGATATGAACACCTACAGTTTTGATCCAGGTTTGTGATTTTGTAACGGAATTGGTCTCAAAAGTCATTTAGTCTCCATGTTAGTTGAAATAAATTGTGACTTTTCTTGAAAATCTCTAGATATTTTGAATTTACAAGTAAGTAGTATTTAGCATGATCTCTCTGTCTATAATAAATTATAAGGTAAAATGACTATTTCTTATGATGGATTTATCTGTTTAAATTATCAGACATTTGACTGACTCTGACAGTGAAGCACACAAAAGGATAAAAAGAGCTAAAGTCTAGTAATGCAACATGCCTCTTAATCCAATTGAAAGACCTAATAGTTTGAAGCAGATGAAGGGCATTAGGACAATGTAGAATAACTGAGGAGATAACTGAACTAAGCAGAACATAGCCTCTCATTCACAATCCTACTTCTTGAAGTATGACAATGTCAGGTCACAAAAGAGAGATAACATAAAAGATGAGATGAAGGTTTATGCTGACCCAACTTTACAATTGGGGATTATGATGGAACTTTTGGGTAGATCAAGAGATATATAAAATGGGAGCATGGAGGAAAGAAGAGGACCTCAGTATTCAGGATGAATTATTTGGAGATCCCCTAGTTGCTGATTTCAAAGAAGAAAGAAAGGGGTCATGAACCAAAGATTGTGGCCAAACTTTGGAAATCAGAAAATGTAAACGAATTCATTTTTAAGGCTTAAAAAATGTATTATAACCCACCAGACCTTTATCGTAACCAGTTGGACTACATTATAGATGTTCAGCCTGCAAAGCTGTAAAATATTACATGTTTATTGTAAGGTCATGACATCTATCATATTGCCAAGGTTGTGTTAGAGAAATAATAACACAGAAGGACATCTGCATGCTAAGGAGCAAAGTGAAGAAAACAGAAGCTATTCTGAAGAAGACAGAGGTTAACTTGAGACCTTGGGTAGTCCAAGTACTATAAGTATTTTCTATATCTGTATGCCTCTCAAGAGGGTATAAAGAATCATATAGACTTGATGTCCTTTTCTGTTATTTTGTTTAACTTTTATCTTCCATTTGCCTTCCTGTTCTCCTTCCCTCCCTTCCCCATCCCTTACTAGTGTATTTTCTTATAACCACCTACTCTTTCTATATCTTTTCTTTCTCTATGCCTTTTGTTCACCTTCCCTTCCTGTAATTCATTCTTTTGCTATTCCTTTTGTTCACCCATCTTTCTTTTCTTTTCCTTTTCATCTCTGTTTTTTGGGGGATTTGCACTTTTGATATTCCATATACCTTTTTTTTTCAAAGAGTATCCTAAGCATAGAATTAAAAATTCTTGTCAGAAACAGCTTTCTCTATTGAAAAATTTGGCTCATTATTAATATCTCTTCTTTGATCAGGTTTATTAGGTGTCTACATCTTAAGCTGTACTCAACAATGATAGTACAAACTGGAATATAAATCATTAACGGACTCTTGGCTACAGTGGGCAATGCTGCCATGAACATGAAAGGCAGGCATGTGTTTTAAGATGATGTGGGATTCCCCTCTGTATGCTGTGAATAGCATTGGTTAATAAAGAAAATGTCTTGGCCTGTGATAGGGCAAAAAAATACAGCTAGGCAGGGAAAACTAAAGTGAATGCTGGGAGAAAGAAGGCGGAGTCAAGGAGAAGTCATGTGGCCCCACTGGAGACAGATGCTGGAACTTTACCCTGTAAGCCACAGCCTTGTGGCAATACACAGATTAATGGAGATGAGTTAATTTAAGATAAAAATTAGCCAGAAATACACTTACGCTACTAGGCAAACAGTACTGCAAGTAATATGGTTTCTGTGTGATTATTTCGGGGATGAGCAGTCAAGAACAAATAAGCGGCTCCTACAACATTAAGATACTGACCTTTTACATATTTGCTCAAAAGTAGAACACCTGGTAATTCCGGAGTCAATGTTTTTAAGTAATGTACATATTGTTTTCTATAATAGCTTATATTAATTACATTCCCGAATAGAATACACAAGTTTTCCCTTTATTTTGCTTCTCATAAAAGAATTATCTCTGCCATTTGTCAACATAGGCAATAACTGAAAGACATTAATTGAGATTAAGTTCCAGACATGAAAAGATAAACTGTTTGTGGTTTTATTTGTACACTGATTACCATGAAGGAAAGTGAGATTATTGAGGGATATTAATCAAAGGCAGTAAACATTTAATAATAGGTTGGATAATAACTGTTATGTCATTTTATACGATGATCATATTATATTGTAAGTGAATAACTCTGTATATTTATAATTGCTAAGATATCAGATCTTAAATGCTCTTATGCCAGTATGTGTTAATATACATATGTGCATACGCACAATCAATGAAAATAAGCATTTGAGGTAATGGTTATGTTAACTAACTTTCCTTTGGTGATCTGTCCAAACCATAAAATAAAGGTATTGAATGACTCTTTGTATAACTAAATATGTATATATTTAGCATATAGGTATGGTTTTACTTGCTGATAATACAAAATAATGCTGTGAGAATCGGAGAAAAGAGAGTCAGCATCCATTCCTGTGTTTATTCAAAGTCATCCCTAGTATATTCTGTATATATCTCTTCGAGTACTCATTGTTTCTCCATGGAATGATGATTTTTGAGTTTGTCACAGTTTCTATAGAAGTCTCATGAACCAAGATACTTATCTCTCTTTTTACATAAATGTTTTTCTATTTACTAGGATCTTGTACTCTCTACCTATTGTTTATTTGTATATAGTCATTTTTTCGAGAAGTCTATCTTGTCATCTCCTCATACAGATCCTTCATGTTCTTGTTTCTTCTACAATGAAATGTAAACCTTGCATCACCTGGTCCAAATACCTGACAAAAACTATTTATGCAGTAGAGAGTTGTTATGTTGGTCTGTGACTTCATGAGGTTTGTCTCATGGTCCCTTAACATCATTGCTTGAGTCTGAAAAGGAACAGATATAAGGGAGTGGAATCATGTGATGGAGGCTTTCATAGCCGCTAGGAAACTCAAGAATTAGTAAAGTGAAGGAAGAAGGAAGGAAGGAAGATATTTCATAATAGGCAAGGGCATTTCTCATTGACTGACTCTCTCTAACCAAGCAGGAAGTTCTAGCATCTCTCAATTATCTATTCAAGTTTTGATTGATATGAGATAAATGTAGCCACCACATCAATAGTCATCATCTGTCTCTGGAAGTTTCTCCCTCTCTCTCTCCTTCTCTCTCTGCAAACAAACAGATGCGCGCGCTCACACACACACACACACACACATACACACACACACACACACACACACACACACACACACACACACACAGGTGTGCTTCACTAATATTCTAGGCATTTAAATCCAATCAAGTTTATAAGTGATTAACCATCATCTTCACTCTAAGCGGCAAAAATTTGTCATATCAGTCAGAGACATTTTTGATTATTTGCTACTAAAATGAAGTCTTCCCACATTTGTGGTAATATTCTCCTGTATACACTGTTCTTAATGCTCACATATGTATAGGCCCCTCATTCTAACTGCATTTGTGCAATGTCAATTAATCTCTAGGCATTTAGTTTAATATTTATATTTTTATTCAATTCTGTTTATGAACAGAGATATTTTCCTCTTACTTTGAAAGTTTATGTTAAGATGGCTTATTTTTAGTCGAATAAGCAAAAGAGTAAAAATTAGCTACATATTTCCTTAGCTAAAATAAACATTTATTTTTATTTGTTTGCTATTTTGTGAATATGCCTAGAGGTATTGAGAAAATTTTCATAAATTAAAAGTTACTCTGTGGGATGTGGAAAAGGGAGTAGACTAGAGGCATCTACACAGCACATAAGCAGTAGCAGGGTGTATGAATTTCTTCTAGTGTAGGCTTACTGTATTCTAAAATGATGACAATTTCATTTTTCTAGCTGAGAATTTGAGAATGTGGGTATTTTGTAACTATCATCATGTTAAAATTGCATAATGATGCATTTGTCTTTTTGAAATACCGTAGAAATGAATTAAAAAGACTGGCACTGGATGAGCAATGTCTACAGGTACAATTTGCTATTTTTAAGCATGTCTGAAATATTGATTTTGTCCATTATTGAAATTTTATAGAGAAAATACTAAGCAGATATGAGTTTTGAAATATTTTTAGAGAATCTCTACACATTTCCTGTCAAATGTCTAGAATTTCTAATTATATAATTATTTATTTTCTTACTGAGTAATTTAAAATTAAACTAAATGTTTACTTAGATTGAAATATTCACCATAAGTTCCAAGTAGAATAATGTTTATTTTCAATATCAAAATGTGCTACTTAGTGCAGTTTTTGACTCATGCCTTTAATCTCAGTACTCTGAGGGCAGAAACGGGCGAAACTCTATGAGCTTGAGGCCATCCTGGTCTGTATGAGTCACAGGGCTACCAGAGTTACATAATGAGACTTTATGGTAAATAAATAAGTAATTACCAAATTAAATATATATATATACACATATATATGTGGGCATATAATATATATATATTACATAATATACATACACATAATAATTTCACATTGAAGACAATAAGATATTTCAATTTATGTAGTCTTATAGTTTAATAAATTTAAGATTCTTTACTTCAATATAGTCAGAATTCCATTTTGCCTTAGTATCAATACATTTTCTAGTTGTCTATTTCTAGTTCATGTAATGTATTGCATTACCATTGGAGACAAAATTTTTGTCTGTATACAGTGAAGCTATCATATACTAATCGAATCAATGTATTTATTTTCTAAAACTATAACTTTTAGTATGTTACCCAAGGTATTATTAAAACGTTTAATAATTACTAATCTTTTGAGAACATTTAAGTCATTAAACAAAATATGCTCTATCTCATTTTCCCTACTTTAAATAATGAATTAAGAACATACTGAAACCTTAGACAAATTTAGAGAAATAAATTCCTCCTGCATGTATTTTTTTATTCCAAATCAGTGTTTTTCTATAGTAAAATTAGAAGTAAATGAATACTTTATAATCATTAATTTCAAGGACTTGTTTAAACTATTGATAAAACACCAACTTTAAAATATTCTGATGTCAATTCTTGGTTAAGCTGAAAAATTCATACTAGCCTTGTTCTGTAAAGATATGCTGGTATGTCTTCTTATTTCAGCTTCCAGTGAAATTATTTGTGCTAAATTATGCCAGACTACATCTGGAGTTGACATAATTACATTCAGAATGTGGGAAGGCAACATCAAGGAAACAGCTATTTAAACAACAGAAATTGAGTGAATGCATGCAAACACCAACTGAAGCTTGTGGTATCTGGGTAGAAAATTCAGAAAAAAAGTTATGGAAGAAAAGCAAACTCATGAACACCTTCAAAAAAAAAAAAAAACCTGCAGGTTAATCTGCTCCATTTCTAAGATGAAAGGGTCACAATAATCAACTCGTAAGTTCTGTAAGACCCTCATTTCATATCTTCAAAGGAACGAGAAGGAATTTTCTAGCAGAGTGTTTTAAAATCAAAAACCTCAGACTAGCTTCATGTTCCCAGAAAAGATAGTGACACCCTCCACACCACATACACTCAGGAAATTCCAAAGCACAGAGACACCCGGTCACCTGTTGGAGACTGATAAAGATATCCTGTCTTAGGGACCTGGTGACCTTGCTCTGCAGACAAAGAGCAAGCTGACAAACAGGATCGGAAAGAGCAGAGACCTTGCACCCGTGCCAAACGCCCCTCGGGGCCCTGAAGGGCTTGTAGTTTTTACCTTTCAAAAGCTAACCCGCAGAGGGACTCTAAGTCCTCCCTCCCTTGCTGTGACTAGTGCGAGTGCTGGTGAGGAGATCCCTGCTAGCTAGCTCCGATTATGCTTACACTCACAATAAACCTTGCTTGTTGCAGTCTGGACTTCTCTGGTTACACTCACAATAAACCTTGCTTGTTGCAGTCTGGACTTCTCTGGTTTCTGGTGGTCCCTCTGGGGGTCGTAATCTGGGCACAACAAGTTTTAATTTGACGCCTGTTTTCACAGATTTCAATTCATGGTCGGCAAACCCTGTTCTTGTGGCTCTCCGATTTAGAGATCAGTGTGATGGAAAGTGCATGCAAAGGAAAAGCTCCTCCCTGCTTGGCAGGAGAGAGGACAGGGCGCACCCACAGTGGTCTAGGACCTTCATTTCATGTCTGCCTCCTAAAGGTTGCTATGCCTTCCTAAAACAACACAAGTTGGGACCAAAACTTTTAACACATGAAACTCTATGTTTGTTTAGTCCCCTTAAACGTAAGTCAAGATATTTTCAGGTTACACTATAAAAAAATCCTAAGTTTTACATATAAACAGATGATTAAGGTAAATTAAAACCAAATTAAAATAAAAAAATGAGCACCATGACTCACTTAAAAAATCCATCTGCTTCATCAGTAGAACCCAAGAGTGAGCAATGGTTAACTTCTTGTTCAAATTAAATTAAAAAATTTTGCTTCATTTTATGAATATTGTAAAAAAATTATTGTCTACGAAGAACCTATCATTCTATTCTATTCTATTTTATAAAACAATCTTATTTTATTTTACATACCATCCGAGATCCCCCCCACCGCCTTCTCCTCCTCTTCCCTTCTTTCTCCCACCCAATCCCCCCATCCACTTCTCTCAGAGGTAAGGTCTCCCATGGAGAGTCAACAAAGCCTGTCACATCACTTGAGGCAGGATTGAGGTCCTCTGTCCTATATCTAGGCTGAGGAAAGGATCCCTCCATAGAGAATTAGTTTCAATAAGTTAGGTCATGCACTAGGGATAAATATGGGTTCCACTGCCAGTGTCCCAGAAACTAAGGGATAGGGAAAGTCGAGTTTTGGGAAAGACAGAGAGGGAGAACAAGAAAGAGATATCTTGACAGAGGGGGCCATTATGTGGTTACTTAGAAACCTGGTGCTAGGGAAATTTCCAGGAATCAACAAGGATGACCCCAGGAAAGAACCTAAGCAATAGTGGAGAGGGTTCCTTAACTGCCCTTCCCCTATAAGCAGACTGATTGTCACCATAGAGCCTTCATCTAAGAACTGATAAAAGCAGATGCAGAAATCCACAGCCAAAGCACTGGGCCCAGCTCATGGAGTCCAGTTGTTGAGGGGGAGGAGCGATGATATGAGCAAAGGAGTCATGATGGGGAAACCCACCAAAACAGCTGACTCAAGCTAGTGGGAGCCCACTAACTCCATATGGACAGCTGGGAGGTCTGCATGGGAACAAAATAAGCCCTCTGAATGTGGGCGACAGTTGTGTGGCTTGGGCAGAAAAAGAGAAAGAAAAAAAATGAAGGAAGAAACTTAAGGAAGATGGTTTATCTGCTACCTGGTTTACAGTTTCAGGGTCCATAGTTATATGGTATGATGTTTCCAGAGTGCTGATGAGACCAGACATCATTCATGCACCCCTAGAAACCTGCTTTCTCCCAGCAGCACCAGCTCCGAAAGTTTTAAAGACTTCTCATAATAATGCCATGAACTGATGATATAGCATTCAACCATGATTCTGGGTAGTACATTTCATACCCAAGCTATAACATACCCAACAGTTTACAACGGTTCCCATTGCTCTGTACCATCAATGACCTGTACTTCCTTAGAATAGTGATCTCAAAAGGGATGAGGTCTTGTTTTTAAAGTCTGTATTTCTAAAATGATTACTGATGATGAACATACACACATTCATGTTTTTGGTCATTGTGTGTCTGATTTGAAAGTTGAGCACTTACAGATCTTATTCTTGATAGAGATTTTGGTTTTAAGTATGTGAATTCCTTATATGTTTTAACATATTAATACCTTTTCAAGCAGATTATTTGCATTTTTCCCAAGTCATGGACCAACTATTAATTTATTAACCTCTTTGTTTTGAAGAAGTATTTTGATTTGTTGTTTGTTTTTCCTTCTGGTGTCTGAGTTTTGTTTGTTTTTTTTTCATGATATATAAAATGTAAGATTTGCCATGACAGGTGTTAAGGGCCTTTTCAAATCTTTTTCGGGGGCATTTTATGGTTTCAAAACTCATGTTTAAATTTTTGATCCATTTGAGTTGATACCTGGTGTAGTGTAATATAAACCATTCAGTTTATTAGCTTGCACCTACATTTCCAGTCACTGTGACCCAATTAATTCAAGGTACTATCATTTCCTTGGCCTCTTTTTAAAATTTCATATAATCTATTTCAATCATAATCTTTCCCCTTTTGTGACTCATGTCAGATTCTCTCTCCCTGACTGCCCATTTCACAGTCCTTGTGTCTCTGAAAACAAAAGGAAAGCAATATAAAACAAGCAAAAAGTCCAAGTGTATTTCAAAACAACAACAACAACAAAAAACAAGCAAAAAGGAAGAGAGAGCGAGAGAATAAAATACGAAGTTCATTATGTGTTGACAGATTATTCCTGAGCAGAAAATCTACCCTAGGGTAGGGTCAATATACCCAATGTCACTTCATTGAAGAAATCTATTTTCCAACCTCAGCAGTTACCAATTTCAAATAACTTTCTGGTTAGAGGCAGGACTTTGTGTGTACTACCACTTTTCCATGCTAAGATTTTTGTCTGGTTTGAACTTGTGCAGGTCTTTGTATGTTGTTTTCAGTCTTCGAGATCTCATATGTGCATCAGTCCTGTTGTATCTTCAAAATGCTGTTTCCTTGAAGTCTGGTTCTCATACTCTTTCTACTGTCTCCTCTCATAGATCCTTGTTGTGGAATATTAAACATATAAAGATGTGTTACACTTTTTATACTGTGGAATATTAGCTGTGTAAAGGTGTTTTATATTTGTTTTTGCTTCCTTTGTTAATGATGTAAAGCTGTGTTACATTTGTCTAGACTGCATTTGTTTAGTTATGCAAACATGTGTTGCTGTTTTACCTTGTCTACCTAAGGCATCTGATTGGTTTAATAAAAGCTGAATGAACAACAGCTATAGAATAAGTAAGAGAAGAGAAGGAGAGAGAAGAGAAAGGAAGAGAAAGAAAAGGGAACTTCTGGGGCCAGCCAGGAAGTCACTAGCCAGCAGACACAGAGTAGGACATACAAAAAGAAAGTTAAAAAAACAGGCAAAATGTCAATAAAGAGACACAGATTAAGTTATGAGAGCTAGCAAGGAATGAGTGTAGGTGGGTCAGACATTCATAACTAATAAAAAGTCTCTATATCATGATATGGGAGCTGGTGGATAATCCAAAAAGAAAGCCTGGTATAGATTCCTGAGTCTTGATAGAGGACTGTAATAAAGGCACCCCAAATAGGACTGAGTCCTCCAGTGTCTCACTCTGCATGTTGTCCTGTCCAGTCCACTCTATTAATTACCATCCTCTGCAAGAAGTTTCTCTGATGACGATTCAGTGAGGTGCTGATTTAAGAGTATAGACATACTTTATTGGTGATTATTATATTGTTGTGTTCATGTAGCATGATAATTGTAGTAAGGTTTCCCACGACCTATCTGCTCTCAGGTTCTTGGCCTGATTAATAGTGTCGAATATGGGTTCTGTCTCACAGAATAGGCCTTATATCCACTGAAAGGTGATTGGTTACTCCCACAGCATTTGTGCCACTATGAAAACAGTGGTTCTGTCTTACACAAAGGTACCTCACAGGTTTGTACCTATTGTAGCTCACAGGGTTCTTTGCAGGATAGGATTAAGAATTACTTTTCTTTCTCACTAGTATGTATAGTACCTTTTGCCACTGTGAATGCCAGTCCGTAGGGGTGAAGATTCAAGTTGAGCACCAGCTCAATTTCTCCATGTTTGATGGCATAGGTATGTGGTTACTTCATTCTTAGGGTCATACCACCATTTTCCCAATATTTCCTGGTGGCTCTGTCTGTGTTTAATGACTGTGAGAGTCAGGATTAGTTCTGCTCTCTTAATAGATAAGAATGCATTCTTATTTATTAATCTACATATCTGAATTTATGTTAGTGCCATTTATTTCTCTGATATTTTGTATACTTGTTATACATATAACCAATGCTAATTTTTTGCAGAGTATCAGTTAATAACAAGCATATGATTTCCAAATGGTACATGGTTTTTACTTCCAAACTTGTGACTTTAATGCTTCTGAGGGATGAGACATTGTTAAGGACCTTATTTCTTAATGGTTTATGAACGGTAATAGTAGACCCGGTGTACAATGATCTTAGAGTGACTTTGAGAAGGTACCAGGTTGAAATCAGAGACTCTAAGACCACTTATTAATGGATGGAATACTTAGAGATCCATCCTAAGGGATTTAATTGTTGCATATAGTTGTTATGCCTGGCTTCTTCTCTTTCCCTTAACCCGAGATATTGCCCAGTTTTGTTTCCTCTTGCTGTGAGACAATATTCTGACAAAAACACACCTTCAAGGAAAAGAGATTTCATTTGCTTTCTAATTCCAACTTACAGTTCATTACTGTGGACAAGCCAGTGACTGAACTTCAGAAGTGCTACTCTGGCAAACAGTCAAGAGCACATAGAGAAGGCATGGCTGTCTTCAGTTCGCTGTCTCCTTTTTGCACAGTCTCATGCCCAGAGAAAGGTGTTACTCAGCCTAAGGCTAGTCTTCTAACATCAGTCAATGTAATCAAGATAATCCCCTACCTAACACATGCCCACTGGCCAATCTAATATAGGCAATGCCTCCTTAGGATTCTCTCCTCAGGTGACTATGGATTGTTGTCAAGTTTGCAAAACTAACCAGCAGTGGTGCCTTGCCTTTTTGTCCTTGATACTCGTTTCAGGTGTCCACAGTTCCTTCTTGACCTAATTATCTAGTGCAACAGAAGGAAGCACAGATACAAGACATAAATAAAAATGTTGAAACTTAGGGTTTATATGAGTAGAAACATGAGAAAATATGTCTTACATAATGAATGGAAACAGTTAAATAAATCTCCCAATGACTTTTATTTCTCAATTGGTTTATATTTGTTTAACACAATTAATCTTTTAGTAGAGTTAACTTGATTTATATTAGACTCCTTATATCTAAAAATAAACATTGGACCAACCAGATGGCTTAGCAAGTATAGGTCCCTTCTTTTAAGACTGGCTACCTGAATCTGCTACTTGGAGCCTCCATAATGGAAGGAGAAAACCAGCTCCAACAGGTTGTCCTCTGTCTCCGATGCACACACACACACTTTAAACAATTGATCTTATTGGACCATTTTGTGGGTTCTGTACACTCTTACTAAGTTTATTTTAGTTCCTTTTTTGAGACAACAGAAGATATAATACTAAATAGCACAATATCTGCCTCTATTTAAGACTGTGGATATTTAATACTCTAGAGGAATGTTCTAATTTCAGTTTTAAAATTTTTTTGTTGCAATGACTCCAGTTCAATAGCATTAGTGATTTCATTTCTATTACAGATTCAGAGCACAAAGTGGATATCTTCTGATGTCAGATAGCGCAGATGTGAAACTCTATGCTGCTTCAGGTGCTGTATATCCTTGAACACACTGCCAGGAGCATGCTGGCAGAGATTGATAAAATGTGCTTTCAAATTTGAAAATTACCAATAGGACATGTTGTGCCTTCTGGCTTTTTTCTCCCATTTTCTTTGTTTCCCATCATAATAACATGCATGTCTTATTGGTATATAACCTTCAAAGCCTAATAAATCATGCATACTCATTGGAATAAATCTATAAACCACTAGCCTCTTTAATAAGGGATAGTCTCAGATAATGAAGCCACTGTTCATTTGATTCTCTAGTATGGCGTGACTCTGTGCCTTTAAATTGACTAGATACTCAGGCTGCTAGCCAAGAACTCCACAGGTTTTCAGCTATCTCCCTGAACATATGTCTCTCAGAGGAGATATTTTTTCTCAGTTCTAAAATGCTCTGTTAGTTCTCAATAGCTGAGTTAAAACTATTATTGTCTGTTCTTTTCAGTATGGGCAATATATCCTAGAGGTCAGTCCCCCTGAAGGGTGACATTTTGTAAGATAACCAAGGAGTCAAATGCAGTTACATGCAGTTTAAAACATCTCCATTTAGATCGTCTTGAACAACCCTTAATCTTCTGGCCCCAAAGGATTTGAATTCCCAGTAAGGTTAAATGGTCATTTAAAATTACATGTAGGTCCCGATGTGGGAAAATCTGCAGAATTCCCTTAAAATAATGTCAAATATCTGTTTTATAGAACCGTGTAATACCATTCTTTGTGACACTATGTTTAAATGATTTTACATGTTTCTAAATGGGCCATTACAATAGTATTCATTTTTAAAATTTTTATAAGTACTAGTGATTGTTAAGTTTTCCTGTAACCCCCACAAAACACAATCATAGATAGCAAACCACTTTTCTAATGAAGAATATGTGCTAATACCATAGCAGAATCAATATTTTCAGGAGTAAATATGTAAAGATAGAATATGTATTAGAAATGTGATTCAATAAGAGCAAATTTAAGAATAATCTTTTTGGATTTTTTTCAGTTCCTTTATTGAAGTAATTGAAGATTAAGATCATAAGCATCAGAAAGCTTTTGAGTAGTATGTACTATGTACTTAATGATTATACTCCCTGAAGAGATGGGTTGTCTAGACTCTAGACTGGCCAGTTTGCAACTCCAAAGGAAGTGATTGTCCTCATTTTCTTGAGGGGAGATACCTGTCTTGTTTGAGAGCATGCCTTCTCCCTAGCAACATTTGTAACTGGCTATTGGATAGAGTGTGTTTGAAGATGTGGCTTTGCCTGACACATGCTGATCTTTTCTCCAACTTTGTATTCTAGGGTATTTGATTGACAATTTTGTACTAAGAACTGAGTATAGCATAATACTCATGGTGGGTGGCCATTAAATATTGGCGTAATAAATTACATTTAATGTAATTTGTGCATGGCATGGTCTTCAGCCTCTGAATTAGTTTCAGTTTGACTTTTTCTATAAAAATTTCATCATCAATTTCCGACAGATAATATAGTCTAATGAGACAAAATTAATTTAACCAATATATTTCTGCTTTCTTTATGTTTGAAGGTTTCTCCCTGACAAGATTCATCCTGTGATTATTATGAAATGTGAATGTTTGAGTGTCTCAGTCAGTCTTAGAAGTGAAACAATTAAACATGAGAATACAGCTAGCCCTCAGCATAATTACTGTTTGAACCAAGTCATATGTAATTAAAAAAAAAACTGAGTGGAAATTATTTCTCACTTAAGTTAGACGTATATCAAAATATTCCTTCTTGGTCTATGTTTTAGAGTTTTTGAATTGATGGCCAACTTCAAATAATCACATTAAATTTATGAAATTAAAGCATGTTCTTTTTATGAAAATTGGGGTCAGGCATTTATTTTGTAACATCATTGATTTTCATAAAACTTGTAGTTCTGTGGTGCAATTTCCCTAAGAGTAAAAGATGAACCTCCCGGTGCAACATCTGCTGCTGTGAATATAATAACACTCTCATCCAGTGAGAACAGATGCAGCAGCTGTGAGGTCTTGTCTCTGGAGGAAACTACCTTGGGAAAAATCACCCTGTACACATTCCGTGGGCCAACATGAGCACAAATGGTAACCTGTTTGTAATTTTTATGTATATGCGGCAAAGTAGAGTTACCTTAAAGCAATGTTTCTTCTCAGTAGACATTAAAATATCAAGGAATTTTATAACTATATGAACATATGCATTATTATCCTTTAAGTAATTATTGCCCTCAAATTTTCCAGTGTCACCCTAAAGATTGTTGTATATTATATATTTCTTATATACACAATACCCTATTCATTATTACCAAGTTATATTTATAACAACATGAAACACAAAGTATTTAATGGTTTTAAGTTTGTGTCTTAGGTATCATGGGGCAATCACTGGTCTGCCTTTAAATTGTGGATGCTGCCCGGAGCTTTGAAATCCTATCGTGGAATAGTCACTAATACCCTTGGGCAGTCTCAGTTATTTTAGTCCTAGGTTAATGAGGTGACATTTCTAGAATTCTTTTGTAATTAGGTATGAATGTGTGAATCTTCAAGATGAATGTTGGGCAGAGGCAGGACAAATCACTTATTAAACAAAGCCGTTAGTGGATAGAAGACTGTACCTTTCACATTTCCCAAGTTTCTGGTGCATTGCCCAAAATTATCACATCCTGCAGACAGCAACAATTGCCTGTTAGAGCCCAAACAAACCCAGCAGTCTGGTAATCACCACAAGAAGGCTTTCAGTTCCTTGAAAGACTTGACAAGGGAGGCAGTCATTCTTTACGATCATTTGTTTATACCCCGTACTCTATCATAACTAAAATTTTGGTGTATCTTAACCAAATTAAGCTGGTGTTTACTGACGTTTAATGAGGAGGTATTTTACATGTAATATTTTATTAAACAGTAATAAAATTTAATAAGCAACATAAAGGTAGAATTCATAAAGTCAAGAGAAATTGACTTTGAAAAATATACAATTATTATAGCTTTCCTAGTATAAAAAGTTATACACCTTAGTCAGCATTATCTCCATTAAAGGGCAGAGTTTTTTTCATTTGTCAAAAATACAATTTATAGCATAGAAAAATTTTGCAAGAACCTCATTACAGGATTTTTCTTTGAAAATAAAGATAAATTCAACTTTCTATAATTACTTATGAATTGTTCCTGGTTTGTCAAATAATATTTCTCAAGCTTATCTTATTAATCCTGCTAGTTAGTGCAATACCTTAATCACTTTACAGCTTCATGGTCTTGTAATCTTCAGATTCTTTATAGAAACAAACAGATCCACCCAAGGCAAGTAGATCCCAAAATATCCTACCACATATTCTCTGTATTCTGTGTTTATGATTTTATTAGTCTTAGTCAAGTACATTTGAAACTCTGCAAGTAGTTCCCACTTTCCTTGCTCTTGGAATTTTTTATAATATACAAAGTTTTAAATTATGGTATTCATTCTCATTTTGTATATTGAAAATCCAGTTGCACTTTTGCTTACATAAAGAAATAAAGAAATGCAAAACTCAGTTGAATTGAAGTGCAAAAATGTCTGTTTCAGAAAGCAATGTGTTGCCCAACCCCCTCAAAAACTCTGTGAATATAGTTAATGAGATAGGAGTGAATGCTTGTATATTGAAAATTTCTAGCATAGTCAATGTAGAGATGATCACGCACTTTGAAAACTGCAAACTAGGACTCAAGGTTTGGAGAATGCTTTCAAGGTTGTGAAGCTTACACAAGATATATTAAAATGAATATGACTGGCATATACTTAATATGAATTTTACAAGTTGTCTTCTTTATAAGAAAGTAAAGGAATATATAAGTCCCCAAAACCTAATATTTATTCTGAGTATGATCTGCATAATTTTAGACTCATCTGTTTTAGCTGAAAAGGCATTAAATGTAGATAACTTTATGAGTTATCTACATTTTATACTTATACTTCTTATACTTCATTTCACTATTGGTAATATATCTGAAACATATTTCTAATATCTGCTATCTCATCTCAAAAGTTTGTTTCTTCTTCTTCTATGGTTATTGGTGTGTGTGTGTGCATGCATACCCTAGTGTTGCTGTTATTTATATGTGTTTAGGTGTGTCCAAGGGCTCATTCCTGGAGAAGACTGATTATTTTCCATCTTGGTAACCACTGGTTTCCTGTATCCCTCCAGCAAAGAGTGAGCCTTGTGAAATTTCCTGTAAGTGCATTGAAATGCAGACTAGCATTATCACTTTGCAGTCATTTATATGCCACCATATTGTGGAGGTTTTATTGGTGCAGCACTCCTGTCAAGTATAGAAGATAGTATCTTTCAGTAGGCAACTTATCCCTCTTACAGTCTTTACACCTCCTGTCTTTGGGGATTTTTCTTTGAGATTTACATGTAGGTGCTGTGCTATAGGTGTACTGTTTGAGACTGGGCACCTCGTGTTTGTATTCCCTGTACTAAGAGGGTTACCCAACATGTTAACATGTCTGAGGCCAGCTGGAGCTACATAGTGAGTCTTAATCAAAAGAAACGAAGAAGGAAAAAAGATAATAGGAAAGAAAAGAAAAAGAAGGAAAAAAAAACTTGGGTAGAAGCAGAATTGCAGGTTTCTGCCAACATGATTAGCTGTAAAAATCCTGCCTCTTTGTTAGTAGACCAAGTCCAGACATCAAACCTCAAGTCTGTGGTAAGGATTGATTTGGACAAATAACCAGAAATAACTTACCGGTGCAGGTTAGTTTAGCATTTCCAAGAAGGCAGAACCATGAGTATGGTCTATATTTATACTTGCCTATATCTATGTATATTTGGCTGATGGCCAAGAGCTGATGTGTCCACCTTGAGTCACTTTTGGAGTTTAACATCTTGAAGTGGCTGAACGAGACCCAGGAGCATTGCCTAGTGCTGTCTCTGTTAACTACAGCAAAGGACTGCTTTCACAGTAATACTTTAACTACCGTTAGGTGAAATAATTGGGCACTACATCCTTTCCAAGTCAACAAACAAAGCTAACAATCTCATTTTTCTTCTACACAAAGAGTAAATCTGGGTAATTCAATACCTTTAGTTAGGTCTTCAGATAAATAACCTCAGGAAGTCATTTAGTCTACTGAAGTTCACATCTAAGGAAGAAAAGCTGTGAAGCAGAAGCTGTACTTGGGCCTGGACCTGCAGTAGAAGTGAGAGAGCCCCAAAGAAAAATGTAAAGCAAGGCATGATTTTCCCAAGCAGAGTGAGTTTTCTGTCTATGCTCAAATGTGACAGTTTCTGTAGTTCATGGATTAACCAAATAGAAAGCGATCCACGCTCCCTTATAAACAAGAAGAAAGGTTGAGGTGGGCAGAGTTGGACAGGGGTGCAAACTTTTCTCTTCACAAGCTTTTAGGTAAATTTCACTCTTCAAATGGCCAATCCATGTTTTCTGGGTATTTTCTCTATTGCTTCTGAGCAATAATCATCATGATATATGCCAGCAGTGTCCTAACAAACTGCCAAGTGTTTAATATCACCGGAAACAGTCCTTAGAACAGAGGTTTGTGAGTAAGCTCTTCAGTTCCACAATCATACATGGAACAACTCTTAAGCATATCCTGTCTAGTTTCTCAGGTATCCCCACTGGGATTGTGTCCCATCTCTCATTGTAGTCAACCACCCATAGTTACAATCACTGTAGCTTTCCTTTTTGTTTCTGCCACATCTCTACCCTTTCCCTGATGATTTCTGGGTCCAGCTGTCAAAAATGCACACTCCTTGACATAGACTCTTTTATTGGTATGTAGGAGAAACTGTCTAAGATGGGTTGGAAGCAGTTTACAATGAAGCAATATAATATAAGATGTTCACGTTATCTTTTTTTAAAAAGATGGTTCGCTGAGTAAAGGAGTTTGGACTGAGCCTGATAACCTTGGTTCAGCCCCTGATGTCCACATGATGAAAGGCAAGAACTATTTCAAGTTGTTCTCTGATCGTAGCTCATATACCAACCACACATCAAATAGCTTAATAAATGTGACAAAGTAAAACTTTCTATGAAAGTATTTTTGTATAAATCAGCACATAATGAATGTATTTGAAATCAATATACATTTTATGGGCTATTTATATGTCTAGTCTAACTGGAATTTTAAAAATGTTGATCTTGAAAATTTAAGTATATTTATATATAAGCCTTTACTATAATGATAATATTCATCAGAAAATTTATGTTTATAGCTTTGCCTACTCAAAAATATTAGAACTGTGAAAAACTGCAATTTCTTTTTGTTAGACAATAACTTTACAGAGCACTGTGTTATTAATAATACATATTAATTGTAAATATAATGAGTATCATTGTGATATTTTTATCTGTGTACATAGACTTAAGGAGTTAAAAGATTTATTTTTAATATTTCCAAATATTTGTATCTGCATGTAGGTATGTGGACATGAATGCAGATACTTGTAGAAGCCAGAAGTGTCAGACTGCTTTGAGCGGTAGCTACATACAAATGGAGCATGGCAGAGATGCTGGTGATTGAACTTAGGTCTTCTGGAGGTGCAGCAAGTGCTTTTAGTACTAAGCCATATCCTCTGCTCTGCAAAACAAAAAAAAATACTTAATGTTTATCATTGTTCTGTTCCATGAATGTTCAAAGTCATGTGGTACATATAGGAGGTTCTCCTGTCTATGTGTTGCTTTCATTTGTTGAATAAAGAAACTGCCTTGGCCTTTTGATAGGGCAGCACTTAGGTAGGCAGGGTATACAGAACTGCATGCTGGGAAGGACAGACAGGCAGGTGCCATGATTCTCCTGCCTGAGATGGACATAGGTTAGACTCTTGCCAGTAAGCCACAGTGTGGTGATACACAGATTTAATAGAAATGGGTTAATCAAGATGTGAGAGTTAGCCAATAAGAGGCTAGAGCTAATGGCCAGGCAGTGTGATTTAATTAACACAATTTCTGTGTGAGTATTTTTAGGTGTAAGCTTGCTAGGCATTTGAAACCAAAGCAGGTCTGTTCCTCTCACACAACAGTCATGCAGACCATTCAGATTGATGGTTTATTAATAGTTAATGCACTTAGGCCAAAAGTATTTCTAGGCAAGACACAGCATGTAGAAATCTGAAATTTAAAGTAATAATGTATTTTAATATATAAATAAACATGTTTATTTTGGCTGAAGTTGTTAGCAAATCCAAAAATGAATTTGAAACCAAATGCTCATAAGTCTTGTGTAAAAGCTTTAATTTTTATTATGTATAGCTATCATACCAATGAGAAGAAGGCAAGTATCCAAAAGAATATAATATAGTAATAAGAAGGCATTTTTCTAACACATGAAAAGGATATAACTATATACACTACAATTAGAGTCTATTCCTTATATGACTTCCTCCTAGAAGAATGATGAGAGAATGTATGATGATGTCATATAGTAAATAACTCTCCTGACAGTTTTATATAAGGGAAAGTCATATGGATGTGACCACAGTGGTAGCATATGTAACTATGAGGAAGTTGTTTTTGTTTTCAACACAATTACTATGTCACAGCATCATCATACATTCCCTCTGAGAAAGTGAACAAGAACAATATCCTTTGAGGTATATCTGGTAACATCGGTAAGATGATCCTCCAGAGTTGTAACTTAAAAATGATCATTTTTATGTAGGAATTGTTTGTTATTCATATCAGTGATAAAACACATGAGATAATCAATGCAAAGGGGAAAATATTTATCCTGACTGACGACTTAAGATGTTTGAGTCCATGTGCCTTCAGTGAGGCAAAACATCATACCATGGTGAGCATATCTCAATGGAGGCTGCTTATCTCATTGCAGCCAGAGCAGAGCAGAGAGAGAGAGAGAGAAGAGAGCATAGAGAGAGAGAGAGAGAGAGAGAGACAGAGACAGAGGACAGAGACAGAGGAGACAGAGGACAGAGAGACAGAGAGAGAGAGACAGACAGAGACAGAGGCAGAGGCAGAGACAGAGAGAAAGAACAAGAAGAGAGACAAGGAGGAGACATGGGACACTGTATATGATGTGTTAATTATAGCACTAGTGATTTTTTATACAACTATATTCTTATCTACTAGGTTATACAAATGTCCAATAATGACATTTATTTATGAATTCATCAATAGATAGAAATATTCTTTGGGTTCAAAGTTCTAGCTATTCAATCACTTTCTCAACACTCACCTTCTATAGTCAAACCCTTTACATCAAAAGACTTTCCCCAGGCATAACATATCAGCAATATTCACTGAGAAATTAATAGAGGACCTTAGCAAGTTATAATAATCATATAAGTACCTAGCACGTAGTTATTTAAAAGTGATAATAAGTAGCCTTCTTGACTGTGGATTGTGTAGTACAGACTGCCAACTCTGTTGGTGGTGGGATATCTCATTGTCCTTCATCCCTTTGATCTGGAGTTGGCCTTATCATTTGTAAACCATCAGTATTCCTCAGGAAAGCCCCTAATCGTGTCATTAAAAATTCTTAGGAAACCATTGAAGATGATAACATTAAAAATATCAAAACAAATATTATGTAGGGCCCATTGGAAAAGACGATGAAGCCCACCTCTTTTAAAGAAACTTATGTTCAAAGTCTCAGACATGCTTCTCTTCCTCCCCCATTACCTCTTTTGGTTTAAACTTTATGCTTAAACTCTTTGTTAAATGTATATTTTAATGGACTCCCAACTCTTCTTCTAATTGGCTGCTCTTATTATTTTCTCTTAGAATCCAAGGATCTCTTTTTCTCTATATTAGAGTCTCTAAAAATTTAAAGGAAGGTCCCAGGTTGCTTCAGGTGATTATGTGATTCTGTTCCTCCAATCTCTGTCTCTATGACTCTTCTCTTCAGGATTTACCTGTATAAGAATACTTCAACGATTTAGGAACCACAATATATAGACTATGAGGCCATGTGTTAGGTGAGAATAATTTTTGTCTATTGAAAAGGGGTCCACTCTCAAAATTGTCATGCAAATCTAATGGCCAATGTGTGTGGAAGGCCCCTGGAATTTCATATCTGTTGACATTCCTTACTTTAACTCTGCACACTTTGATGGGCTCTTCTGAGTAATAAATTGCATTAAATGTGTGAAGGCTAGCAGCTCTAAAGTTTTGAGGGACAGAACTATTCATAAACCAACTAATCTATGTTAGCTATTGCTAAACATGTCTGTATATCTCTTAGTTAGGAAGATTGTCCTTCATTAACTGCGGCCATGATGGGGGCTATCTTTGAAATGGATAACTTAACAATGGGTCTCTTACTAATTTTTTGAGAGGCAGTTACTTCAATTTGAGAGGAGTAGTAATACTTTATAACCCTTATAAATATTCTACAGTAAAAGGCAGTTATATTTCATAGAATAATTGAAAGACTTTGATCTCACAAAAGAATCTCTGTTTTTTTCCCCTCTGGTAGCATCCCTTAAAACCTCTGTAATGTGTTCTCTACTCAATTTCAGTAGTACCTCCAATTTATTATTTTTGCTTTTTAAAGGTTCTTCTTCCTTTTAATTGTAATCAATACATGCATAAAATGAAACTCCAATCATGTTTTAGCACCCTAATTTTGATTTTTTTCTCTAGTCTAATGAATCTGAACATAGAATCTCTACTAACTTGGGGTACAGTTGCCATGTTTTAACCCTTTCTATGCAGGTATCACTGAGCTGAGACTCAACAACTCCTATCATGGACTGCTATATGCAATTCAGATTGTCAGAAAAATGATTTTTATTTCTTCTTCTAGGATCTGGCGATAAAATTGGGAAACACTTTTCTTAAGTTTATTGTCTGGGTGGTGGTGTCTCTTAGCTCTATGATATTCATTTTGTCAGGAATCCTTTTTTTCTAAATTCACGAACTGAACACAAGAGCATTTACTCAGAATTTCTACAATGAGGTAATAGATTTTCTGTTCCAGTTTATGGATTCAACTTTTCCTAGAATTTCTGAGCCATGCATGTAAGATTTTATCTATTTTAAAAAAGAGGTACATACCTTGTTTTCATGACTGAAGTATAATACTCACTACTTGTGGACTTATTTGCTCCAAATATATGCTTCTTTGAATATTAATAAAGTTACAGAGAATTCATGAAAAAGAAGGAAAACATATATTGTCTTTTTTAATGTGTCATATTTACTAAAGTGTCATATTTACTAAAAATTACAGAAAGGTTGTATTTTTTCTTGCAAGCTCATTTTAGTTTTTTAATTTCACATAAATAGCTCAGCGATAGAAGATCTAGAAATGTTAGATTTACTAATATATATTTAATAAAATATTTTGTCCAGGACTACTTCCAATTATCCTAATTAAAGAAAATTGAGCAGCCAGAAGAGGCAGTTAGTAATTGCTAAGTCATATTATGTTTTTGTACTAACGTTAATGCTAGTCATGCAAATTTTAAAAACACACTGGAATGTTAACACTGTCATTCAAAGTCATGAAGAGGCAACTAACAAGGAAAGATTGGCAAGGCATTGAAGTTAATGAAAGCACCTCAAATACCAGGCAGGTAGCTTTCCCTGGGGAAGGTTAAGCAACTGATGTAGAAGAGTAAGCAATTCTAAAGTAAGATACGACAATAATAGAGCACATTCACTGTGTCAAACCAAATAGCATATTTCAGCTAACAACATACGTGCTCCAAATCTATTCATAGCAGATAGAAGACAAGAGAAAATTGGCTCTCAAAAGTGACAGGGGAGAATAGTATCTCCGGGATAAGGGAAAGATTTGCTAAGCAGATTATTTTTGCTCCCATCAGTACAGAATGAAGCATATTTCTGTGTGCATGTTTCTCTTTTATGTCATTTCCCAGAATCATTAGGAACACGGCCAATCAGACGCTGGCATCATGGCTCTGTCCGACCCTTAATTGCCATTTCAGAAAATGCAGATAATTCCCAGTGGTGCTCATTTTCGCCCCATAGGTATCTCCATTGCTTTCTTGATGGAACATAGAAGTAGAAGCTATGTTTTTTCATTCTAGTTAGCAAGTCTGCCAAGAAGTTTAGATGTGTGAAAACATCAGACCCTGGAACCACTCAGAGACTCTGCCTCTGGGTCTTTTGTTATGTCACGTACCCGTTCCGAACCTACCTGATTGTATCAATGTTTATTTATTTTTGTATAAACACATGGTACAGCTGGAGTAATTCCTTTAGTCGTGTCATAGTAAGTGAGTGATAACTGCCCTTTTATCCCTAGTCTGTATCCTTTTCACCTGGTCTATAACACAGGACTTACACATTATTAACTGCTCTTTGATTTCAAGCTACGATCACTCAATCATGGGTATTACAAAGCTATATCCACTTCTTTTCTTTATCCTTGGGGATCATGAGGACTTTCTACTGTTACTAACCTCTAAATTGATTTCACTATGAGCCATTCAGCTTTCCAGCTATTTTATCCAATGTAACCACTGCTCTGTGTTAAAGGCCTCTCCATGAAAATCTAAAATTGCTTCTCTTTCCTGGATGGATGCTTAACTGAAAAAAACATATTAATCTGTCTCTTGCAAGTACCATATTCATTAGACGCTAAATCAGAAAGTTGGCAAGATAAATCTTGGGCTTTGGGACTAAAAAAATCTTGGGAACTTGCTTGTATCATATTTCTAACAATAAGCTATATAGTTTTTTTCCATGATAAGTACATTTTAGTGTGAGTGATTTTAATCTCTTTTGGGGAAATATGCTTGAACCAAACCATTATTATATAATAAAGGCCCTTTTATAAACTCACAAAGTAGTTGTATTTATGATGAATAATGAAGATATAAAAAGGAACGTTCATCTTATTTTAGGAAAGAGAAAATATTCAACTTTAATATTATTTATGAGACTTAAGAAAAGTGACATTGATATTAATTTTGCTATTGTTCTCAGGTAGTAACTTCTTCAGTTTAAGCAAGGTATTTGGAAGTTTTAAGATTCCAAAATTTCTCCATTATAAAGTGTTTATTTTTTTTCTTTATTATATTATTATTATATTATTATTATTAGTATTATTACAAATTTTTACCTCCTCCTATTTTCCCTCCCCCTCCCCACCACTCCCCGCTTCCCCTTCCTCTCCAGTCAAAGAGCAGGTTCAGGTTTTCCCTGCCCTGTAGGAAGTTTAAGATCCTCCCCACCTCCATCCAGGTCTAGGAAGGTGAGCATCATAACATATTAGGTTCCACAAAGCCAGTACATGGAGTAGAATCAAAAACCCAGTGCTATTGTCCTTGGCTTCTCAGTCAGCCCTCCATGTAAGCCACGTTCAGAGAGTTCCGGTTGATCACACGCTCCATCATACCAGTCAGACTGGCCCTTGGTGAGCTCCCATTAGAATCAGTCCCATGTTTCAGCGAGTGGACACACCCCCTCGGTCCTGACTTCCTTGCTCATGTTCTTTCTCCTTCTGCTCCTCATTGGACCTTGGGAGCTCAGTCCAGTGCTACTCAATGTGGGTCTCTGTCTCTATCTCCAACCATCACCAGATGAGGGTCTATGGTGGTATGCATGATATTCCATCAGAGTGGCTATAGTATAGGGCCATTTCAGGCGCCATCTCTTCAATTGCTCAGGAACAAGCTGGGGATAAACAAAATTTCCCCATAGTACTACTTCCTGTGTGCTGACATTTTTTTTTTTTTTTGGTTTTTCGAGACAGGGTCTCTCTGCAGCTTTTTTTTTAGAGCCTGTCCTGGAATTAGCTCTTGTAGACCAGGCTGGCCTCGAAACTCACAGAGATTCCGCCTGCCTCTGCCTCCCGAGTGCTGGATTAAAGGCATGCGCCACACCGCCCGGCGAGTTGTGCTGACATTTTTAACACGGGGTTGGTATATATAGGGCCTAATAAAATAAGTCAATTCTTACGATTGGTGATACAGATAATTATTTTTTCTTGTTGGTGGTGCCTGAACTAGCATAATCCACTGATATTTAATACCTGAACTTAATAGAACCTGGTAAAGAACTCATCATTTAATACTTGCTAAGTGGTCACACATAGGGAAGTCATTGTTGTGTCTATGATAATCTTCATGCTGACGTGGGAGATTAAAGAAAAAATATGATGAGGTTTTGAGCTTATCAGACTATAAAATCATTAGAAATCACATGTTGAATACATTGAATTCACTCTTTTAAGAAATTTTAAGCAAAATTCAACCCAAACAAAAAAATTCTAATCTACTTTAAAACGCTTGTTTTGAATTAACAGCTTAGAAAATAGCTTAATAAATTTCATTAAACTATAAGCTGAGACAACCGAAAAGAATTGTTTCTTGATGTTCACTTACATATTAATTTAGAATAAAAGAAAACACCCCTTTTTATAACAAATAGTACTATTGCTATCATTTTATGGGAGCACAAATTGACACCAGAGAGGTTGTTGATGCCCAAGGCCACATAGCTCCTAAGAAGCAATGTCAGGGTTTCGTCTTAGATAAACTGGGTTAAAAGGTCCATACTCTTTCTCAATAATAATTGTCTCTCCTGTCCAAAAATTACACAATGTCCACTGTACATTTATGAAGAGAAAATGCCACTCTACCACTATTAAATGAGCAGCCGTCTAAGTTCTGTAGGAGCAAAGTTTTAACTTTTACGGAGAAAGCAGTTTGTTGAAAAGTGAAAGGTGTTTGGAATCCATTTAGCTTCTCAGATAGCTCATCTGATTGATCAAAATACTTGAAGTGGTTCCGTTTGGTGATCAAGAACGTTAGTGTCTATTTCTGAACTCATCGCTGTTGTGAATGAGGACCAAATAGTCATTAAAAATGAAATTCAAGTTGAGCTATAGAAATCTGTTTCCACTCCTCTCTGGTGGAAAATGTTTGATGTATGAAGCAAAGGCTATGCCAGTAGCTCTGTGCCCACTGTGCAGCAAAGGCTGGCATACCAGAAGAGAAAGAAACCGGCAAGCCAGGAAATCATTCTTCCATGAGATTCACTATGCATTGTCTTTTATCAATAAACTTCATTTCAAGAAGTTTGCATTGCCTAATTGTTTCAAGTACTTTCTATCAAACCCTGCTTATACACACCAATAACAAACATTTTGATAATATTGATGGTAAATTAATTTTATTAAAAGCAAAAATCTTTTTTGAGTTGATTTAATGAATAATTGTGAAAATGACTTAAAAGCAGGGAATAGGAGTGAATTATTGAACATACTATTAGTCTGTGAGAGGAGAGAAAAAAGAGAGTGGAGGAGAGAGAAAGACACACATACACACACACACACACACACACAAGAGAGAGAGAGAGAGAGAGAGAGAGAGAGAGAGAGAGAGAGAGAGGGTAGAGAGAAAGAGAAAGCGGGAGATAGTGCTCAATCTATGGTCCATGCACAGAATTATTCTTTTCACACCGAGTTGACCTGAAATGAAAATAGAATTAACAAAACCACAAACCTTTAGAAAAAAGGAGGAATGCCTAGTTGTAAATGTCCCTGATCATAGGTTTTCTTAGATATACTTTTCTAAGAACAACATGACAGTAAAGAGAAATTGCTGTATAAGAATGGTTCTATTCCTAAATCCATACGTGTTACTTTCGGAGGACAGAACACTCATAATAAACTGACACAGGAAGGAGCTTAGTAAACATAGAAACAAATAATTCCCCAGACATACCCAAAGCAAAAGGAAGAAGCCATGGAAAGGACCCGATACTCCTCCAAACACTTGTCAGGGTTTAAATCACATCAGCACTGTGTAGTATTTCAGCTGAAGTTTGAATTGTTTTATACATGAATGTATGACCTGAAATTACTTTACATTAATGATAAGATTTGGCTCAAAGGTGAAAACTCTGTGACCTCACAAATGCTTAAAGTTGATTATTTTCTATCATAACAGCACTGAATGTGTATCCTGGGAAGAATTGAAATTCAGATATTTAAAGCTGCAGTGCCCTAAATTAATAAGGTTATCTGGCACATTATTGTTCTCAGCTACTTCAAAGTAAACAGGTGTAGTATCAGATTTGGTCAAATGAAAAAAAAAACTTAAATCTGTAAATCACTTGAAACATTATGGCAAAATTAGCATCTCAATTTTTATTACCAGTGTAAAAATGACACAAAAATGTGAACAGTTTATAGAAAAGGTGATAAAAATGTAGGCAGACCTTCATTGTAAGGATCAATGATCATATTAAAATGTTTCAAATGTAGTAGAGTTCAAAATATTGCATTTAAAGTTCATAAAGATTTTGGAGAATGATGCTTCACTAAATGCTCTCAGAAACACAAGATTATTTATGAGCATAAAAAGATATTAAAACATGAATCTTTTTAAAGTGACTGAATACTATAAATAATACTAATTGATGAAGTTAACAACTTGAAAATGATAAATATAATGAAAAAATACATAATAAAGACCTATGGCATATCAAAAAGTACAGTAGACTGATATAAATCTGTAACACGGAATAAAACATAAAATGCTCTGTGTGATTTACAATGATTGAACCAATTACTTACTTTTTTATCTTTTAAGATAATGCATTATAAAGAAAACTAAAATACATGACCATAAAAAGGGTAAAAAAAAAAGATAATGCATTTATGATAAAGTTAATACTTTGGTCCTTTGTTTGCAGGACTATGCTTGCATTAATATTTGATTAATCAAAAAACTATGGCAAAACTATAATTTAAATCTGTATATGCAGTGAATTTGTGTGATATATGCCGCAAAAAGTTTCTTTTTCTAGAGTTGATTAAAGTTCTCTTTACTATTAAAAGTATCTTTAGTTGTTTCATTTCTTTATTATCAAATGAGAGCTGTAGTCATCAGGACATTAAAGGAAATAATTCTCTAAAAGAGTTCAGAGTGGGAGTTAGAAGTAATTAGCTAGTTATAATACCAACCACATTTATTAGCCTAAATTTTATTTTAATGTCTAAAACAAAAATATACAAATATTTCAAGAAAAATTGGCAAGAATCACCAGTAATTAATAATTAATTCCTCTTGTTTTATTGAGATGTCTAATTCGGCTAGGAGGTTCTCAGTTTGAGGCTTTAAGAGAACTACAAATGATTGCATTCCATGCTGTGATAGTTGTCGAAGATGCCTTTGTGTGTAAACTAGGTGTCGATATTGACTATCTTCTAACTGATTAGCTGGTTCTGAAGAGCTGAGTGTTCTCACGCAGCTTCCTCAAGTGGTTTTGGTTTGTCATAGGATGACATGACTTCTTCCTATCTTATGAAAATAGCAGCCACCCCTGACCATGTTTGACTGGCTGCAATGTGAATCTCAGAGTCACCCCCAAACATAAGGAAGAGCACTGTATCAGTTAGTTACCTTTCCGAAGCTGTGACCACACACCTGAAAAACGGCAGGTTGAAGAAGGCATGGCCAGTTCTATGCTAAGTCTCTTATGGTGGGGATGTCATGATGGGAAGAGTTGAGACTACTCTGGAAACAGTCAGGAAGCAGAGGGAAGTGAAGGCTGGTGCTCAGCTTCCTTCCTCCTTTTTATCAGCCTAGGATTTCAACCATCGAGCATGCCACCCACACTTAGCGTCGTGACATTTTATCACAATCTAGAATGGTGTCAAAAGCATTATTAGAAGGTTTGTCTTTTCAATGATTCTACGTCATGTCAGGTTGACAAGAGAAGGCATCTGATGGTCCACATCCTCTAAATGTAAGCCCCAAATAAACCACCCTACCCTAAGATGATTCTTGAAACAACAAATAAAGGTAACTAATACAAATCCTGCATCACAAACAGTAGGCGGGAAATTATTTCACTATTGGGAACAGGCAACAGCGGTAACAGCTACCACAATTCACAATGCCATTAGTAATTAGCACTTCCCTTTGGTATGCTACTTTGGCCTGCCAAAGCTCCAGTTGTCTTACCTTATGCTAAGATAAACCATGAGTAACACTGTGAGACAAAGGTCTGAATTTATTCAGTCTCTCTTGCAGTGATGGCCCTTAGTTCACTCATCCATATGAATACATTAAATTCAGGCTGGTAGCCAAAATGCTATGATTCAGCAGTATACTACAACAACTCATCTTTGAACTTGGCAAAATCACTTATTTCTGAACCTATATTTTGCTTTATAATCTAAAAAAAATAGGACTCATTTACTGCCTTTAATTCTTCGCTGTCCTATCCCTACAATTCATTCTTCCCTCACCGATGTTTTTTCTCGCAGTCATTTTGAGGTTTTTCTTTAACTTCATGCTGCCTTCTTTCACCTATGCCAGCCCCTGGCTCCATTTTTGAATTTCCTTTTTCAATATTTGTTTTGGTATTTTACATCTGTTATATATCATTTTCTTCTCATTGAAAAATCTCCTGAAGGAAGGAAAGGGTGAGGCTCAGGAACTTAAAAAGTTTTATGAGACTCTCTGAATGTCAAAACAAGACTAAGAGGACCCGTGTCCCCTAATTCGGGGCATGTATGAGTAGCAAATAATTTCTGTGAAAGGGAGGGTCTCCTCTTTAGTGTTGTAGCTATCTGTAAGTTACATGGGTGTGCTTCACTACTTGGTCATCATAACTGACATGGAGTTTGCAACATTGTTAGCTGTCAATTTTGCTCATACATGTAACCTCCATCCCTACACACCTGTAGGTAACCCCAATGCACTTGTTGATGCAACAGGTTGGGCTGGTTGGAATTATTTCTTTGGTCTATTCTACTTTATCTTAGTGAAGAGAAGTAAATTCACCAGGGATCTAACTAAATGCCACTTGAGAGTATAGACACCTATTTTAAACTATCTTCTATAAATTAATTTCCCTTTAAAAATTCATTAGCATTATTTAAGTCCTCCTCCTAAGTGTTTATGGGACATGACACTTAAAGTACTATTAATGGGGCCTTTGGTAAAGGAGTTGTTTCCAGTCGTGGTGGGATGGTGGTGGCGCAACATCTTCATCCCAGCACTTGGGAGGCAGAGGCAGGCAGATCTTTGTTAGTCTGAGGCCAGCCTGGTCTATAAGAGCTAGTTTCAGAAACTGGTTCCAAAGCTACAGAGAGATCCTGTATCAAAAAAACAAAACAAAAACAAAACACAAACAAACACGCAAAAAAACAGAGAGAGAGAGAAGAGAGAGCGAGAAGAGAGAGAGAGGAGAGAGAGAGAGAGAGAGAGTATTTCCCATCAGCTTCTGTTGCTTTCCTTAGCTGACTGTTTTATAGCATAGTAGTGACCTTGCATATCTGGGCTAAATATTTAACAGGCTTATTGGCCAATTATATTAGTGCCCTAGTGCTAATATTGACTGTCAAGCTGACATGTCCTAGTATCCCTTGAAAAAATATTATCATTAAGCAGTTATCCTTTTCAGATATGTCTCTGGGCATGGCTGTGGATTATAGTCTTAATTGCTAATTGATACGGGAGAGCCCAGCCTAACAGGTTGCATGTACATCCCTGTACAATTTGGGGTTTTTTATAGAAGTCAAGCTGAACATGAACCTGAGTACAAGCGTATAGTCAACAAAATTCATAGCTTCTATTTCAAGTGTCTGCTTAAATTTCTAGCTCGAGTTCCTTCTTCTTAGTAATGTCTTTCTGTGGTTTGGTTATCATGGTAATTGTAGCCTCATAAAAAGTTTGGCATTGTTTCTCTCTGTTTCTTATGTGTGTGGAATAATCTGAGGAGTATTCGTTATTGTTCTTCTTTGAAAGTCTTATAAAATTCTGAGCTGAAACCATCTCGTCCGGGCCTTTTTTTTCGTTGGGAAACTTCTGATGACTGTTCTATTTCTTCAGCAGTTATAGGTCTGTTTAATTTGCTTATCTGGTCTTGATTGAATTTGGGTAAGTGATATTTATCCAGAATAGTTGTCCATTCCTTTAAGGTTTCCAATTTTGTGGAGAATACATTTCGAATATGACCTGATGATTTTCTGTATTTCCTCTGTGTCTGGTTGTTATGTCCCCCTTTTCATTCTGATTTTGTTAATTTGGATACTCTCTCTCTTTTGGCCTTGGTTTGGCTTTTGGTAGTTTGGATAAATGTTTGTCTTTTTTGTTTGATTTTTCTCAAAGAACCAACTCTTTGTTCAATTGATTCTTTGTATTGTTTTCTTTGTTTCTATCTGTTGATTTCAGCTTTCAATTTGATTATTCCTGCCATCTAGTCTCTTAGATTGAGTTTGCTTCTTTTTGTTCTAAAGTTTTCAATGTTCTAGAGTGGGACTTTTCCAGTTTCTTTATGTAGTCATTTAGTGCTATGAACTTTCCTCTTAACACAGTTGTCATTGTGACCCATAAATTTGGGTATGTTGTGTGATTATTTTCCTTGAATTTTAGGAAGTCTTTAATTTCTCCCCTTATTTCTTCCTTGACCCATTGATGATTCAGGTGAGCATTGTTTGATTTCCCTGTGTTTGTGGGTTTTCTGGAATTAGTATTGTTGTTGACTTCTAGTTTTAAACCATGGTGATCTGATAAGGTACATTGGATTATTCCATTTTTTTTATTTGTTGAGGTTTGTTTGGTTACTAAGTATGTGGTCAATTTTTGTGAAGGTTCCATGAGGTGCTGAGAAGAAGGTATATTCTTTTCTGTTTGGATGGAATATTCTATAAGTGTCTGTTAAGCCCATTTGAGTCATAACAACTGTTTGCTTATTTCTCTGTTCATTTTTTTTTTGTTTGACTGGCCTATCCTGTTTTGAGAGGGGAGTGTTGAAGTCTCCCACTATTAGTGTTTGGAGTTTAATGTATGATTTAAGCTTTAGAAGTGTTTCTTTTACATATGAGGGTGCTCTTGTATTTGAGGAAATGATGTTCAGTATTGAGATTTCCTCTTGATAGATTTTTCCTGAGACTAATATGAAATGACCTTCTTTGTCTCTTTTGACAGATTTTAGCTTGTTAGATATTAGGATAGCTACACTCAGTTGTTTCTTAGGTCCATTTGATTGGCATATTTTCTCCCAACCCTTTACTCTGAGACGATATCTTTCTTTGAGGTTGACATGTGTTTCTTGTATGCAGAAGAAGGATGGATTCTGTTTCCATATCCAATCTGGTAGCCTATGCCTTTCTATAGGTGAGTTGAGTCCATTTATATTAAGGGATATTAATGACCAGTGATTGCTATCTCCTGTTAATTAGTTTTCATTTTTGGTGATGTCAGTTTGTATGTTTTTTCCTTCTTTTGGATTTGCTGTTATGAGAGCATCAATTATCTGTGTTTTTCTTGGTGTAGCCAACTTTCTTGGGTTCAAGTTTTCCTTCTAGTATTTTGTGTAGGGCTGGGCTTGTGGGTAGGTATTGGCAAAATCTAGTTTTGTCCAGGAATATCTCGTTCTGTCCTTCTATGGTGATTGAAAGTTTTGCTGGCTTTCAGGAACGAGAGGGGTGCGTTCACTCATGGAAACGGTTGGGACAGAACTAATGGGAGATCACCAACTCCAGTTGGAATGGACTGATGGATCATGCGACCCAAACCCGTCTCTCTGAGTTGTGGCCAACAGCGGGGGCTGACTGAGAAGCAAAGGACAATGGCTCTGGGCTCTGATTGTTCTCATGGACGGGCTCTGTGGGAGCCTTCTCAGCTTGGTCGATCACCTTCCTGGACCTGGGGGGAGTTGGAGGACCTGGTCTTAGCATAGAGTGGGGAATCCTGATGGCTCCTTGGCCTTGAGAGGAGGGAGGGGAGGTATGGGTGGAGGGGAGGGGAGGGAAGGGGGAGAAGGAGGGGAGGGAAGGGGGAGGAGGAGGGGAGGGAGGGGGGAGGAGGAGGGAAGGAGATGGAAATTTTTAAATATAAAAAAAAATAAACCATGAGAAGAAAAAAAAAGTTTTGCTGGGTATAGTAGTCTGTGCTGGCATCAGTTGTCTCTTAATGTTTGTATAACACTTGACCATGACCTTCTGGCTTTCATTGTCTCAAATGAGAAGTCAGGTGTAATTCTGATAGGCCTACCTTTATATGTTACTTGGCCTTTTTCTTTTGCAGCTCTTAATATACTTTCTTTACAATGTATGTTCAGTGTTTGATTATTATGTGGCAGGAATTTTATTTGATCTAGTCTATTTGGTGTTCTGTAAGCTTCTTATATCTTCATAGTCATATCTTTCTTTAGGTTGGGAAAGTTTTCTTCTATGAATTTTTTAAGTATATTTTCTGTGCTTTTGAGTTGAACTTCTTCTTCTATACCTATTATTTTTAGAGTTGACCTTTTTATGGTGACCCATATTTTTTGTATATTTTGGGTTAAGCTTTTGTTAGAGTTAATGTTTTCTTTAACTGGTGAATCTATTTCCTCTATTGTATCTTCAGTACTTGAGATTCTCTCTTCTATCTCTGTTTTTCATGCTTGTGTTTGTGGTTCCTGTTAATTTCTTATGATTTATGTTTCTATTAATTTCCTTGGCTTATTTTCTTTATTGTCTCTATTTCAATTTTCTTTTTTTTCTTTTTTTTCTTGTATTTTGTTTATATTTAAAAATTTCCATCTCCTCCCCCTCCTTCTCCCCCTTCCCTCCCCTCCTCCTCCCCCCTTCCCTCCCCTCCCCTCCACCCATACCTCCCCTCCCTCCCTCTCCAGGCCAAGGAGCCATCAGGGTTCCCTACTCTATGTTGAGACCAAGGTCCTCCCAACTCCCCCCAGGTCCAGGAAGGTGATCGACCAAGCTGAGAAGGTTCCCACAGAGCCCGTCCATGCAGAAGAATCGGAGCCCGGCGCCATTGTCCTTTGCTTCTCAGTCAGCCCCCACTGTCCTGAATAGTTTCTTTCATATGTTTGATTTCTTTTCTTGGTTTCCTTTAAGTGATTTGCTGATGTCTTCCAATTTTTTGTTTGTCTTTTCCTCCATTTCTTTAAGGGACTTTCTCATTTCCTCTTTAAGCATTTCAAACATTCTCTTGAAGTTATTTTTAGGTCATTTTCTTATGCATCATCTATATTTGGTTGTTCAGGTCTTGCTGTTGTAGGGTCTTTATGTTTTACTGGTGTTGTGTTGCTCTTTGTGGTGTAGCGTGTGACCTTACCTTTTCTATTCATATTTTCCTCTAATAGGTGTGGTTGGGGCTGTCTGAGAGTCTGTTGAATAATCTTCTAGGTGATAGTGAATCCAAAGATTAGATAGTTGTTCCTCGTGGTATAGTTAGTGCTACAGTTCTAGTTATTCCATTGGTTACTCTGTTTTCCTGGAGATAACTCAGTGCCCCACTGCTTTGTTCTGCTCCCTTAGAGTTTGCTATCTCAGGCCTACTTTGGACTAGGTTACTGGTTTTGACCTGTTTCTGGAAATCCTGGTCTGGATTCCCTGTTTCAGAAGTTCCTGGCTTGGAGTTGGTCCTGCAAAGGTTCCTGGCTCCAGTCTACTGCCTCTGATTTCCCAGGCGCAGGTGCAACCAGAACCACAGATGTCCTGGCTCAGGCCTACCCTTCTGAGGTTCCAGACTCACATCTGGCCCCACAGATATCTCTGGTTCCTGCCTACTCCCTCAGAGGTCCCAGATTTATGTCCAGACTGGCAGAGGTCCTGGGTCAGGTCTAGTTTCTGGGAGGTCCAAGACTCATGCCCAGACCCACAGGGGTCCTGGCTTAGGTCTACTCCCATGAAGGTCCCGGATTCACATCCTGACCCTCAGCGGTCTGTGGTTCTGGCTCACTAACTCAGTGGTTACTCCCCTATGCCTGTTCTGATGAAGATTGCTGACTCTAGGACATCATTTTCATTTTTTGAATTTCAACAGTATCGGTTCTTATCTTTCTGCAAAATATTTCTGCCCTTTTTGGGGGGAAGTGGGAGGTTTCAAGACAGAGTTTTGCTGTAGCTTTGGAGCCTATTCTGGAACTAGCTCTTGTAGACCATGCTGGCCTAGAACTCACAGAGATCCAACTGCCTCTGCCTCCTGAGTGCTGGTGTGCACCACCACCACCTAGCAAATTGCTGTCTTTTTATTTGTAAATAAAAAATGTCAATGGGTATATCTAAGTACTCAAGCATGTGCATGCATATGCGTATACATGCACACCTACACACACAAACACACACACAATCACACAATTTATTTTCTCTGAGGAAGTGTGGAAAATTTACTTCCTGTTTATAATATTGGAATATTTGCATTATCATATGTTTAGCTCTCTCTAAGTATTGCATAGTATGTAAGTTTGAATTTAATTCAAAGCTTATGTATAAAAGGAACTCCACTTACATGTGAATTGCCCTTTGTCCACAGTGTCACATGACACAACAGGAAGCAGAAATGTATCAGGGAGGATCTGATCCAGAGGAGCTTGAGGTTTGCCAGCATTAGAGCTAATTGACTTATGGGGAAAGCATAGTCAGATCACTCAGATTGTACTGATCAAAGACTGGAGTAAAACAAAATCTTTGATTAATGCTTTAGTGTTGGAACCAATTGGTAAGTTAATAAAGTTTGCAGGGATAAACATTTTGACATGCAGAAGAGAATAATGAATGTATAATGTAAAACAATATGGATAGTTCAATGGATTTAAAAGGTATTATGTTTCTGGCACAAAGTATATGAAACATCATATGCTGAGAATTGAAGCGCTGGAAGTAGAAACAGATCAGCATCCTTCTCTGAAAATTTTGGATTTTATTCTGCAGACAGTTGGGTTGAAAGACTCAAGTATATCATGAATAAAGCAATATCATGAATAATCATGGTTCATAGATCACAGTACTCTGTCACTGCAGACAAAGACACAGAGAAACTAAACTTGGCTAATAGTAAAATTTCTAGAAATAGGATGAGTATATTGTTACCTTCAACTTATGATTACTATACAAACTGAAATTATTAACAACAAAAATATCAAAAGACTGTGCTGATGCACAGATAGGCCCAGAATCTCTAATTCTATTCCCAGGTAAATAGCATTAACAAGTTTGCATGGATAAATTCAAGTTTAATAAAATATGAGAGTTCATGTTTTGGGGATAGTAAAGGATATACTTTGCTATAAAGCAATAAAAATTTAAAAGAAGAAAAATAAATTTCTTGACCATAACAGTAAGAAAAAATGTTATATAAAATTAAACTTTGCATATCAGTAAAACATTTTTCTTCAAATAAAGTAAAACTAGGATTGTGAAGGGAAGGGAAAAAAGAAAGAAGAGAGGAGAGGAGAGGAGAGGAGAGGAGAGGAGAGGAGAGGAGAGGAGAGGAGAGGAGAGAAGAGAAGAGAAGAGAAGAGAAGAGAAGAGAGAGAAGAAGAAGAGAAGAGAAGAGAAGAGAATAGGTGGGCGTTGTCCATCTTTTAAAGGGGAAACTAAGGAATTTGTACAGGGGTGCACTTAGTGGCTGCAGCTGAGAACTTATCCTGTCTGGTCTCCAAGGGCAACACAGTACAGATGTTTGAATGCTAACACCCACAAGTCAGAAAAGCCTGGGAAGCATGTAGGCTAAAGGCAGATCTTCACCTCTCCCTCCACTCTCCAAATTCCACAGTCTCATCCTTAGCTTCATGGCAGAGCATCCGTGCCCTCCCTGGCCCCATCTCCAGAAGCTCACATAGCTGCAGCATAAGACAATGACCTTAAAATAGCCTTTACGAATATGTTATGGATTCTTAAAGAGGAAGGAAATAAATCCATTAAAGAAATCTTTGAAAACAGAAGCAAACAGTAGAAGAAAATAGATAATGCAGTCTAATTTCTGAAAATATAAAGAGAATCAATAAAGGAATCCCAAACTGAGGTAAAAGTAGAAATGAAAAATTTAGGAACTCAAACAGGGATTTAAGAAGTAAGCATCAGCAGAATATAAGAGATGGAAAAGAAAATCTCAGACATTTGTTTTAAACAACTTAAAGTATTATTTATGATACATGTTATCTATTTGATAATAGAAATTACTGCTTCACCTAACTTTATACAGAGGATATCTTGTTTGGCAAATTTGTTCTCAATTCTATTTTCACAATTTTAATAACATACCTAAGTACTACAATTTATGAATTTTGCTGTTTTTCCCAAAATGTTTGCTTAGTTCCTGTTTTATTTGACTATACCAGGAATTCTTAAAAGAAAGAGTGTAGTATAGAGAAAGATTTTTCCTCTTTTCAATAAAAAACAAACAAAAAAAGGGACAACATTCTTTCCAGTGGATTAGAAAATTCTCCTCTTGTCTGAGAAATGCTTCTCCGGAGTGTGTGAAATACAGTCAGATTTCAGTTGCTGTGGCTTTACGTGGATGGGTTAACTAGGTACTACAGCATGCAACTTCTGACAGTTCTACGTAGGTGTTCTGAGAAGAATTAGAGAAAGCTGAAGCTGATTCAGAAGCTGTCCACAGAAGGGATTCTCTTCTCAAACATCTTTAAATGTATATATCTGATGGACAGTTGCTAGTTCTGAGGAAGAAATCAATTCTATAAAAGCTCCATATTTTATTAGAATTCTATGCCAGAATTAGATATATCACAACTTTTGCGAATACTTTGTCTGTAGAAAAAACAAAAAGCAAGAAAAAAACAAACACCTGTTTGATAAGGCTGTGACTCACGTGTTATAAGAAACGTATATGATAATTCGTACCATTAAATATAAAGGGCCTCCTCTGTGCTCTTCAATTTGGCAATTCATACATCCTCATACAAACTAAGGGATTATATTTTTGTTATAAGTGTCTTTAAACTGTTTTTCTCTACAGCTTCTCCAGGGAAATAGTCTCTATTCTGTGTGACTATTCATGTGGCTCTTTCCTCCTCACTCTTAAAAGTATGTTGCTTTTATTTCAATCTTTTCGAGGTACTTTGGCAGTTAATCTAAATTACTAGTGTCTTTCCCTTGCAATACAAACACTTAAAAAGTAGCTTTTCATTTTCCTGAGCATGCCCACACAATCTTTCTTTGTACATTATACTTCAGAGATAATGCTTCATTCTCCACCCAACGTCTGAGACACAAAAAGGTACCAATTTAGCTGTGTATTGTTATTTGCTTTACCTCATAGGATGTCAAGAAATTTTAACTACAGACAATAAAGACTGAATGCGGAATGCCAAGATTATTAAAGCAAATACTTCTATCTCACATTTTCTATAATTTTTGTTTATGCTTTGGCAACTTCATACATGTGTTTATGATCATATTTGCCTCCCCCATTTCTGACCTCTAGCATCTCCTGTATTGTTCCCCAACATGTTTTCCTCTTTATTCCTGAATGTGAGGCCATGCAAAGGAGATCAGGTACCCTATTGGTGCTTCTAAAATGCTGTCACGGGACATGCCAATGCTGTGGCACTCAGGAACTTGTTTTGTATCTGAGATAGGTCTTGAACTTTTGATCCTCTTGCATCAGCATTATGAATGCCTGGGATTCTTTAATAGCTTTAAAATATTAGCATGCATTTGAGGAGTTGAAAACAGCGTGTCATCTTTATTGGTATGGGGAGGACCCACAGTTGCAGAATAGTTATATGATTTTTAGTTTTAAAAAATCACATTTCTGTGTACTTCAGAGAGTTTGATGGTTAAGGAAAATAAAATTTCTCTCACACAACAACACTTATTAGCTGTTTCTTGCCTTTTTCTTTTGCTACTTTTTATGTATATAGAATAAATTGGCAATACATCTGGCAAGAAAATATATAAGAATGAATTCTAGATCTGGAAACCTATTTTATGAACACATTTTGGCTCTAGAAACTCCCATCTTAAGAACTAGAGTGTTGAACCTTTTCCTTTTTTTAAACCCAAGCCTCTCACAGGCTCATGCTTCAGCCTGCCTTCTCTCTTCCCAATGCAATGTTCTGCTAGATCCATTTACTCATAGTTGAAAATGACTCATGAGATTGAATGCTCCCTGAGAAATTTGCATTTTAACAGAGCTCAAAATTGTAGAGTGCATGCAGGCTCCTTAGCCGCAGAATGGGGGAAGCCATAACGCTTAGGGGATGGGAATTGTTTTCTCTTTTAAATCCAGACTCTCCACAGGCGTCACTAATTTAAAAACCTCATACACCTCTTGCCTTTCATACTTTCCCCATATGAATGAGCCTGTGCACTTTTCACATGTGCGTGTCTCTATGAGCCGTGCAATGAAGCTTTCGTATATTTTGGAATTAAGCATTACAAAGGGACGGTTGTCACAGGAAAGCACTTTCCGTCACGGTTCAGAATCATTAATGCATCTTCAGTGAAGCTAAAAGGTTTAAAATTTTCTGTGACTTTAACCTCTGATTCATCTCACTTCAATATATTCTATCCTATATTCTAATTTATCCTAAGATCTCGTCATACATTTCCCCCAGTCTTTAGCATTTAAGTCTGCCATCTGCTTAATTTGTTTTACTGTGCAGGATTTAGCTGGAAGCATAGTGAGAAGAAAGCACTTACGCTTAGTAGCTTTCATTTCACAAGTCAGGAGAAAACAAGGTTTTAAAAACCAGCACAGAGCTGAACATCTTTAAAAGCAAATAGCAGAAGAGGTGGGTCAGAAGCGACACTTGCCTTAATGTGCTAAAGACAGAATTTTTTTTGCATGTTTGGTGTATGAGATGGAAGGAAGGAAAAGCAGGTAGAATAGGGAATAAGATAATAAGTATAGTCTTCTTCAAATAGATGTAATATAATATGGTTGTGTACAATTGACCGGCGTTCACCCATGTGTCTGTGGACTGGGCCTTTCTGCATGCAGATAATGTACCCGTCTGTGAAACATGAATTACAAAGTGTCATGGGTTCCCCTACTGAAGACACCACTCCTTCTGTCTCCAGGCACACTGTTTTCCTTTACTATGGTCTTGGATGCTTTTTGAGTCAATCCGTTTTACAGTGTTTCTCTGATTGCTGCTATGAACAAATATTACTAAGAAATGCTTGGGTACCTGGGTCCTTTGTGCTGGCTACTGTGGATTACAACTGATGTTGTAATTGTTTTGTGATAAAGAACAAACGGCCACTCTGTACTTCATGATTTTCATGTTTAAAATAATGATTACCACAGTTCCCAGTAAGTACAAATAAAATACTCAAAATAGATCCTGGAACAAATTACATATTTAAGAACTTTAAACCTTACTCTCCTTTGTCTAAGAAATCAATGAGGTCAATTTTTCCTATTTCTTTCTAGTGTTATTCTGTCACCTTACTGAATCTTAACTTTTTGAATTAAAAATAATGTGTTCTAGTTACTGAAAATATATGGGTGTGGTGATCAGAAGAAAATAGCTAACAACACAAACATTTTAGATGACTAGTCCAGAATTCTAGCCTTAGTGCTATGACATGCAGGGGAATAGAGAAGACCTAGGGAGTGGAGGGTTGACCTCCTAAAACACTTAGACTGAATCAGATTGCTTCACAGGGAAGATCCTTCCACCGCAAGTAGCATGGGATCTGAAATAGTTCCTAATTTTTATGCAGTGATATAAAAACAGATGGCAGCTTGAACTCAGTACTGGAGAAGTACTTGCTCTCTCCTCAAAGACTGATAAATCAGTGTCTCATTCAGCTGCTGTCCTCATTTCCAACATCATGGCATTGAATGCTACAACTCACTCTTGTTTAGCATAGATGTTGCTCTGAATAGGTGGACAATCTGTAGTTACATGATAGATCTGAACAGTCCCCAAAAAAACACCTCCAAATTAAGCTTGTAGACCAAACTATGTATGTGATGAACATTTTCATATGAGAGGAGAGGCAAGTGAACATCCTACAGTGACTGCAAGCAAAGGCCAAAGTTTCAGGACAATTGGGTCAGTTTCTTGATCAACTTCTTCCCAAGTGGTATCTAATTTACTTCAGAGCAGTTTCAAAGATTATTGGAAAGACTTACTTTCTGGAGGAACATTATTTAATAAACAACTTCCTATTGGCATAGGGATTGTTTTATGGATGGAAACATAGCCAGAGCTGACATTTCTATGACAAATTAATACCTCTGAAACCTCAGCTGACTCTTGCCCTGACGGTTTTCTGCTTCCTCTCTGGCCTGGTAGCTCCCATCCAGCCTTGATGAGTCTCATCCTAAATGTGATTTTCATTTAGTAGTTTCTGTCTCCTAGCAATGTAATTTAGTGTATCTGCCTGGGGCGGTGAGGCCACTAATCACTCTCTTAAATCCAGGCTGAATTAGGTTACAGTATTCTTAATAAAAGTTACTTTCTTCTTTATTTCTGGACAAGGAGTGGATAAGGAATGTATGGGTTTGACCTTGCTTTCCTTAGAATTTGGGCATTTTCTTGAGCTTGAATTTATTGTATTAATTCTAAAATTTGAAATATTGGGTTAAAATATAGCGGTCCTGAATTATGATATCTTTTGAAGTGTCTCCTTAAAAATACTCACTGGGTGAGTGCCTCAGTTATCACAGACTGATGTTGATCCTATGGAATGAAGTGTCCTCACAGTTTATGACTTTTGGAATTTAATATGGTATTTGTTTATGTATCTACCTGCTCTGTTTGTTTGTTTGGCTTTGGAGTCACTCATTTAGCATTTTCCTTTCATAAGAAATGCTTATAAATTTTGATCACTTACGTATGTTGGATATCACCTTAATATGGAGTAGCTTAAGTTTATCAATTTGCTTTGAAATCATTTATTTTGAGTCAAAGATGTTTGCTTCCTTTCTTTCTCTCTTTCATTCCATCTCTCCCTCTCTTCCTCCCTCCTTCCTTTCTCTCCCTCCCTTTCTTCCTTTCTTCTCTCTGTTCTCTCTGTTCTCTCTGTTCTCTTTCTCTCTCTCCCTCCCTCCCTCCCTCTCTCTCTCTCTATCTCTCTCTATCTCTCTTTCTGTCTCTCTCTCTTCAAGAAGCAGTACAGGAGGCATTCTGATTATTGTTTGTTTTCAGTTTTTAATCTATCTTTACCTTCCAATATTTTCCTTAGCCCATCTGAAATATTTGGCTACATCTGCATAAAACAGGCAAGAACATATCCTTTAGGGCTACAAAGGGAGGTTTAGAAACTTACCAGAGATGAATTTCATTGTGTTGCTTACCTTATTCTAGCTGAATTCAAACCTGTGCTCGTCTGTTATACAATATTCTATAATCATGTAACACTTTTTGTGTTTGAACCATTTCAGATAAATATGTCAAAGGATAAATGCAAACTAATTTAAGCAGTAAAATGGATGCATGGATACAGATACAGAGAGAAACTAATTTAGACAGAGCCAGATCATTTTTTCAAACCATGCCATAACTCTTTCTTGGCATCTCGCAATCTGTTTCTCTCTGTTAGAACATCCCCAGGGAATTATTGTCCTAAAGTTTATCTATATCTATCTATCTATCTATCTATCTATCTATCTATCTATCTATCTATCTATCTATCTATCTTCAGACCTTACTCAACATAAAACTGGTGTCACAGCCATGGAAAATTGCGGAGAGGTTCTAATTAGAATTGCGTATATGTCTTCTAGTTATGGCTGTGTCAAGGCTACGGTGTACTCTAGTGGGTCAAGTTTGATAACAAGATTTCCTGTGAGACTAGTGAGACCAGTCTGTTCTACTGCAAAACAAAGATGAATAAGGATTATTGTGAGTGATGAGGGGGCAGTTCTTTCAAAGATGGATAACAGAGAAAACAAATGGTGATCAATATTAATGGGATAGGTGCCTGCCCTGGTGGGCAGAGGCTGTAGCATTACATCTTTAACTCTGGATGAAGGAGGAGAAGAATAGAGGGATCAAATGAAGTAAGAAGTATGAACAGTCTTAAAGGATAACCTGTTCCAAACAATATTTCTGCTCTTCCTCGGGGCGGGGAACACCTCCTTCTTAGGACATGCTTACTTATACCTTGGTTGTCTCAGAGCAGCAATAGACTAGGATTTCCTTTTTCAGGATGGCAGTTTTCTCTTCTGCCATTGAGCAGTTCTAGTAAAGTACGTGAAATGTGTACAGTTTGTAATGAGGAAAGTAGGGAGAATGCTGCCTCGAAGATGCCTATCGTCCCTCCTGCACAGTAATTAGTGTGCAGGGAACATGGAGAAATGCTTTGCATAAGTCTATTTTTATAAGTTTAATTCCACTTTGTATTAAATACAGTGACTTCTGGTATGTTCCTAGTATTATCTTACAGCCCTTAATGACACTGCTTTTCAAAATACTCTGCATATATATCTATACTTTTGAATTATAAAACAGAGAAAACTGTAGGCACACACCGAATAAGACTGTTTCCAATGAATATTCCCTAACAGATTTCAGTGGAGTACTTTAAATTCCATCAGCGTGTATGAGTACATTTAGTTCAGAAATGAAGCAAATGTTTAAGAAGTGATTATATAAGCCAGCTGATTCTCCTGAATATGGTGGGGAGTATGTGTGTGTGGGGGGGGGGGGGGGCAAGCTGTCTCAAGGGCACATAACGTAGCTTACTCCCCACACATTTCCAACTCTGACTGCTACTTCCACAGAGTCCAGGATCACATTTCAAGCATGAGTTACTTTGAACTGAGAGGAAAACAAATATTACTTAATGACTCAGTTTTCTTAGGGGCTTTAAAATACACGTGTTCATTGCTCATGATCTCCCTCCTTTTGCTCCTCATTGGGACCTTGGGAGCACTGTGAGCCTTGTCAGTTTGGTTGCTCACCTTCCTGGACTTAGGGGGAGCTGGGAGGACCTTGGACTTAACATAGGGAAGGGAACCCTGATGGCTCTTTGTCTTGGAGAGGGGTGGAGTGGGGGTATGGGTGGAAGGGAGGGGAGGGAAGGGGGAGGAGGAGAGAAGGAGATGGAAATCTTTAATAAAAAAATGAGGAAAAAAATAAAAAAAATAAAACATGAAAAAAATACACGTGTTCATGGGACCAGTTTTATGTTCAATTTCTTGTGGATGCCAACACCTTCATTTTCCCTTTGAATACTTGTATACCCTAAATTTGTGGTGAGTTAGAAAAGACTGGGATGTTCCTTGAACTTCCTTGAAATGGAATCAATATTATAAAATTATGACTATATATACATTTGTCTCTTAAGAGGGCTTATGCAATGTTACAGAATATTCTGGATTGAATCCAAGGAAAGATAAGAACCACTCATTTAGAAGAAATGTGTTCTGAAAATATGTTTATGTAATAAGTCAGTAAAGATATTTGAGTCCCTACTCCTTGATGCATGGAACAACTATGGGAATTCCATACCTGGTTGCCTTCACCCCCTGTCCTTTGTAACCTTTCTGTATTTACATCCAGAGTCTTCTGTTTAACAAAAGGATACATCCTATGTACAGCACCACACTTCTAGGAAAGGGGTACAAAATTCTTCAAAGAAATATATAATTGTAACAATTCCCCAAATTGTACAGCACTATGGAAGGATGTGGCTGCTGCGAAGATTCTATCTCTCCTCTTTCACAAATCTCCAGTGGCATTTCCCTTTGGTTGCAAGTGTAGGAACTGAGTTGGCTCACTGTCACATTTTCCCTTGTCCCCCAGTGAGGCTGGCAGCTCTGATTAGCTTCTCCTCAGAGTTGCCCAGAGCTGACTACATTAGAATGTTAGAGTGTTATACAATTTTTATTTCACTGTGTGGCTAGCATATGGTGTGTGATGCTAGGTGTGAAATGATTAAAATGTTAATGAACAGTTTATACTTGAGTTTACAAAGACCCCAGGCATTTAGAAAATGCTGGTCTATGAAATACCCATGAATGAAAATGACTCCACATATCTGTGCATCACACACTCTTCAGACGTGGGTATTATATAGTCAAATAATGAAATGAAGGCCAAATAATGCTGATGGCATGTGACATGTATTTGCTCATAATTTTGCTGAAATGAGAAAGTGACATGCAGAATTTGAGCATGGCTTCATTATAGATGTGGGAAGATAAGGTATGTGGAAAGAAAATAATATGATATTATTGAAAGTGAAAGTAGCTCCTGTAGAATTTCCCTGAACGTTAGTACATCAAGCCTTATGCATAAAATACAGCTTTGGTCAATGTTCACAATAGAATCTGATTCCTTTCTTTGGCAAGGAATCTGTAATCAAGGCACCTAATACACGGGGTAATCTTAGAATGTGCACACCTTCAGAAATGTCAGGAAGTGTAAGCTGTACACTCCGTCTCATCTCTTATATAAACAACTTCTAAATGACTGATGCTTAATTCACATGGCACCGAGACATATTTCCATTAATACATGAAAAATGAATAAAAGAAGTGGTGAAATTTAGACACGAATTTGGCTTTTAGTAATTCTTTTCATTATAAGTTTTCTTTCATTGACAAGATTTTATTTTACATACCTAAACGTGAACATGTTTATTTCCCCAGTGAACTATGGTCATAACTACTTGATTTTCTATTGTTTATTTATTTACCTAATTAAGTCCTTATTATTTAACTGATCCAATCTACACAACGAAGATAACAAATGGATATATTGTCTAATATGTAGATTTCTAGCTCAACTCAGGCTATGACAGCGTTTTATGCCCCTATCTTCATTTTAATGTTTCTTTGTACAATATTACATATAGAAGTTTCTCTGAATGGTGAGTCATATCTCAGTCACTGCTAAATAGCAACCTATGTCTATTAGTATGCTAGTCCCTTAAGGAACTTGTCCTAACTAATAAAATAGTGTCACTTGGACAAAATGAACATAACACAGCATCTGTTTTTAGTATAAGCTTCCAAGATTGAATATCTCATTTTCAGTTAACCTGGATCAACAATGTCTTTCTCCAGTGAAATAATTCTAGTCAAAGATGTTTCAGTTGATCTAGAAGTTATATTGAAAGAATTTACATTACTTGGGATTTTGACGCCCAGTAAATGCTATTGATTTTTATGTATTCTTGCTCTCTCTCTCTTTCTCTTCTTCTCTCTCAGTATATATATATATATATATATATATATATATGTTGTGTTGATTTTATATATGTATATATATGCATACATATACATGTAATAGATATATTATCTTTACTTATGTAAAGTAGTCATTTCATTTATATATTATTACCGAATATATGTGAGTTTTTTTACTAAGGCAATGGAGAGTATTTATGAATTTGATATTATACTTAGTATTTGATGCATTGTCTCAAATGGGAACTCATTACTTCTCATCTCATTCATCATTGAAATCTTTTTTTCTTTTATTAAAATTCACTATGCTACATCTAATAGACTGAATAGGGACAATGACAAAGAAAGACATCTGTGTTAGAAGAATGGCAGAAATAAAAAAAATACCACTGTTTTCTTCTTTCAATGCGTTCACAATTAGCTTTGTTTCTCTGAGGTTAGATGGTAGGAACGTCAGAGCAGTCCCAATTTAATCCTTTAAAAGTTAAGTATACTAATAAAAGTTTTTTTCTATATATACTTGAAGATAACGCCAAATAAAAGAAAATATTCTAATCTCAATCCTTCTTGATGCCAGCCACATATTCCTTTTTGTGTCTCAAATGTATACGACTGAGAAAGAAAATTTTTACTCTCCTAGACACTAATTACTTGAAGCTCTTAGTCTTTTTTGACTTTATTTTTTTCCTGATTCAAGCAGAACACTGGTACATCTATCCCCTCAGGTCCAGACCAAAGCTGTCTAGAGGAATGGTGTCAACTTCTGTAGTAGTGGACGAGCTCAGGGACATGCTTGACCCATTTCTAAATCTCCATTTTTGTTTTCTGGTTTTTGAAATACCATCCCAGGACTTTTTGCTTTATGTAGCTCTCAGCATGAAGGCCTAGCAAGCATCACCTTGAATTAATTCTGAAGGACAAGTAACTGCATATGGATGGAACCATTCTTATGCATAAGCATCTGAGCAGGTTAGTTCAAATGTTTACTTCCCATGATTTTAGATACTGAAAAACATAGACTTCCTTGTTTTTAATTTAAATAAAAATTTACTCTCAAGTTTCTGATACTGATTAAACACAGATGAAAATCCTTAAATGATCAAAAATTATTATTTAAATTTAATATAGGTGTTTGAAGACACTGAGATTTTATGTCTTAAGTTAGCCATGATAATATACATAGCACAGGATTAGATACAATACAGGTAATCAATTAAAAGTATGTAAGGAAGATAACTTATAATTATATTTTTACCAGTTTCTATTAAATATCCTACATGGTATGTAGCATAGTTAATGCATATATTAGGAACTCAGCTTGTGCTTTATTTGTATTCTCAAATGTATATGTATTAATAGCTATAAACCTATATCTACATATATGTAGAGCTGTTTAAATGATACTTTCAATTTGTCTTTTGTCTGGAAAAGTAATATTCCCTGAATTATCCATAATAAGCTCTATGTAGAGAAAATAAGTTTTCATATATTGTTAAATACCATTTTGTCTTTTCTTTCCCCATAGGGATCTTTTCAGTTCAGAGAATAGACAAATTCATGCACTATATTAATATTTTACACACATTTCTAGCATACATGTGTTGGTAGAATATGTTTCTGTCTTCTTTCATATACTCCATAAAATGGTTCCTAATGGCTATGTCCTCAGAACTCAGTCTGCTCTGAGCCCATATCTATAGTTGGCTGTAAATACTTGGTCATCAAATGTATAAGTGAAGAATGACTTCTGAACACTAACTTTAAATTTAAATGGCTTGAACTATTATGTCTTTTTACAGATATATTCAGGAATTCCTGATTTCTTAGAATTCTAGCAGGAATTTGTTGATGAAGTGGAAATTGAAATGTTAAACTATGATTTTTATGCTGCAAACTGCAACATTATACATTTGTTACTCAACAGTCTCTTAATGAAGTCAACCCATCAGAGCCAAGGGCTTTGTATGGAGGATTAGGCCAAGACACAAGATGTGTTGGTATTATTGCCTTGTGAGCAAAGTGACTGTTTATTGCTGTAAATTTCTCACTATAGCTTATGCCCATCTGTTACCAATATGGGGTTTATCTCCCACAGTTCAACCCTATTTGAGCTATGTATTATGACAGTCACTCTGTCAAGAAACCTGCTTCCCACCAGGAGGTCTTTACTTGTCTCTCCTATACAAACGTAGAGATCTGCCTTTTTGCAATTATCTTTAATGGCAGACATTTGGTCAGTGTTTAGGATACAAGCAAAAGCATTCCATTTAAAACAGTCCGAGATATCCAAGAACATAAAATTACTACATGCCCGAAGCTGTTGATTCATAGCTGTTCATATAAAGAAAAGAAAAGTATGACTTGGTCTTATCTCACTTATAGATAAGTGATGACCTAAAATTAACCTTGTTCTAAAACATTCCTAGCTCCTTACCTTTACCTCAGTTTACTGATAATTATAGATCAGGTGATTTACTGCTGTGTTTTACTCTCAGAAGAAAATAACCATTTACCCACAGCCCAGAGGAAGACAAACATCAGCTGGCATTTCTGATAAGTATCAAGCTTATCAGCTTTGCTAACCTTGAAGCTCGTTAACATTTGACAAAAGTACTAATGGTACTTCCCTTGTCTGTTTATGTATGTTGCCTTGTTACTTATGTCAAAGAACTGTGGGTCTCTAGATTTGGGTAAGTACAAAGGAAGTTAATAGACGTGGTAACAGAAGCTAGGGCAGTAGCAAGTTGCTCTTTCATGTGTTCATGTATTTACATGTGTGGTACATATATGTCTGCATTTGTGAATGCAAGTATGTTCCCATGTATCTGCATGTGGACATGTGGAAACAAGTGGTCTTCTTCTACCACTCTCCACTATTTTTTGAGACAGTTTCTCATTCAATCTGGAGATCACATGACTCACTACATGGGCTATCTAACAAGCCTGGAGGATTCTCCTATTTTAGTCTCCCAGCAATGGGATTCTAGGTGCCTGCCAGGATGCCTATCATTTTACTTGGATATGAGGATTTGAACTTAGTTCCTTGTACCTACACACAGCAAGTGTTTTACCCATTTAGTCACATCTTCAGTTCTTTATTCTATTCTAATTTTCTTGAATACTAGGGATTGAACTTGAGAACCTGCCCTCAATATGCAAGGCAAACAGTGTAGTACTAAACCTATACCTCAAGCCTTCTACAACATTTGTTGACTCCTTTAAAGTCAACTTCTTCACATTCAATCTCCTTTTTGGTCCTTCAGCAAAAACAAACAAACAAACAAACAAACAAACAAAAAAAAACAAAAACAGCTGTCTATGAAAATTGCTTTTTATTTATCTAACGGATTTCTTACTTTCTCTCTTAGTGTATGATTTTCCCTAAGATGTTAAATAAGAGTTTTCAGCCTAGATAAGTCACCAATCACAGGTGAAAGAAATGATTTTTACCCAAGTCTATCTTAGTGAAACAATAAGTTGAATTATTTTTTTCCCAGTCCTAAACAGGGCATCTTTATTACATTCCTTCTTTCTAATGCTCAGGAATCATTTTGGAAAAGGAGGTAGGGATACTAAGATGACTACAAGGAAACTGATTTCTGGGCACAGCAGGTCAGTTGTCCATATGAATTCAGATGAGTTGTGACAACATGAACAAGACTTGGGTAAGCTTAAGCCAGACAAAGATCTCAAGATAGAGAGTAGAGATGGGCTCCAATTCCCACCTCTCTAGCTGAGGAGCTTTTGAAAATGGACAGTTCCAGAGTGAAAGAGTACATCATGAAGGGGAAGGATGATTGCAGAAGCATGAGGCCAGCTGTCACATTAATTGCCAGAAGCTCTTCAGGTAGAGGTCGGGCCTCAAGAGTTCTTCCCCGATCCGTGATGGAACGTTGAAATGCCCAATCCTGTGTGAATTATTCCTACTCACAAGAACACGTACAACTTACTAGTAATTCTTCTGCTGATAAAAAAAGAATGTCTCCAAGAAATTGTCAACTGCTTGTATGTCCTGGGGCAGGTGCTGTGGGCTCTTTCCACTAACCATAGTTTAATGCCCTACATATCTTTGTCAAGGGACTCATGATCCTCTCAGGAGTTGCTGCTCACCTCCGGAAGAAGGATTAGTGGTCCCAATCATGTGTGGGTCTCTTGTGAGTAAACTCAGCTACTGAGTTTAAGAGGGCAACAGCAATGTTCTGCCTGAAGGACAGCTCTCTACAATACACAGTTAATGTCATCTTTTTCTCTGTTATCCCAGCCTGTTCTTCTTTCCCCTCCCTTCCTTTATGGGTGTCACTTTTAAATAATAATTGCACACTGACAACCCCCATGTCCTAGTTACATGTTCAAAATGAAGATTTCCCTCTATTTACTATCGTTTCAAACTTCACATAAGTTAGTGGGATTTTTTTTCATATCTGTCTTCAAAAAAGATTATTTCCATTTATAGTATTGTTAGCTTATACCAAACTCTTATTTATTCTAGAAAAAAATATGTTCTTAAAAATCATTTTAAACCTTTCTCCTTACTCTTAACCTACATGCCTTCCTCTGGTAGAATTTAAAATGCGTGCACACAATTTACTGTTAAGATTCAATAGCAACCCTGTCTGGACAATAGATGTGTCCCAAAGAAGACTTCAACAATCTCCTCTTTCACCATCCTTCTCTAGAGAGCACTTCTTCTGTACAGAGCTTACAGAGAGATTGTCTTTAGGCAGCAATTGTAATTTGCCAATCTTCTTCTGTTGAAGCCCTTCTAATGATTTCTTACTGTGATTCAAATATAGTCCAAATCCTTTGCCCTTGCCTAGGAGGCCCTGTTTATCTTTCTACTCTCTTTATACCCAAAGTCACCTTGAGTTATTATATATAAGTATATCTATATCTATATAGATTTAAAAATTGTTTGGAACTGAAATAGAAATACATCATGCTCCCCTTTGCTTTTTCCCCTCCAGCACATCCCATGGATGCTCATGGCAATCCCTCCCATGCTTGTTCACAGCTTGTTTATAACCTCTGCTGCGGGACAATGGTCTGTTCCCTGTTGCTTGTATTTTAAATAAACACTGATTGGCCAGTAGTCAGGCAGGAAGTATAGGCAGGGTGACCAGGCAGGAAGTAGAGGCAGGACAACAAGAATTCTGGGAAGATGTAAATTTCAGTCTGCCGCCATGACCTAGTCTCAGAGGAAGCAAGATGTGACTGCCTCACCAAAAAAGGCATCAAGCCACGTGGCTAACTGAGATAATAATTCAAGTTATAAGAGTTAATAAGAAGCCTGAGATACTAGGCCAATCAGTTCATATTTAATGTAGACCTCTGTGTGATTTCTTTGGGACTTAATGACTGCCAGAACTATGGAGGACAGAAAACTCAATCAACAAAGCTCTTTTTATTTTATTGTTGTTTTTACATGTATGTTTACACATACACAAATATACAATCACCTGATTCTGTTTTTATTGTTTTCATGTATATTTTTTTACAGACTAATAAAAGGCTCCTTCTCTCATTAGTAATTAGTTGTCTGTAGTTATTTGTTTGAAGGTAATCCCTGGGAAATGGTCCCCCTCCACATTAACATGTCCATTGATATTGCCATTGCCCAGGTACTGTTTATGAAATTATAAAACTTCTAGGACCTTTCAGACAGACTCTGATATGGGATTTGCCTCTGTTTGTTGTGATTACTATTGATTAATAAAGAAACTACTTTGGACCTATAGCATGGCAGAAGAGAGGTAGGTGGGGAAAACCAAACTGAATGCTGGGAAGAAGAAGGCGGAGTTTGGAGATGCTATGTAGCCACTGCCAGAAACAGACATACTCGAACTTTGCCAATAAGCCACAGCCACGTGTTGATACACAGATTAAAAAAACAAAAACAATAAAATAAAATAAAAAACAAACAAAAAAGCAATGAATGTAAATACGATGAATTCAAAACTACCCGTATATCTTGTGATATATTTCTAGCAAAGATATATTTCTAATGCACAGAAAAATTACTCCCAATTACAGAAACTTTTATTCTTTATAGCCCTCTGTTCTTTTGAAGTTTCTTTCACCACCATGATGCTCTATCACCTCTAGAACTTCAAACCACATTCTTCCTTCAGCTTTCTCTCTGTTTGATCAGATTAGACAATATCTTCCAACTGTATAACTTATTTTTTTTGCTTCATTTGAACTACACTATTCTTAATAGTTAATAATTTTCTTAGCTGAGATAACCTTTAGTATCACTTTTTGGTCATGTGTCTTCTAAACAAAGGGAAGTTTCTTGCCTATCTTGGAAACTTTTTGTGTCCTGGTAGCCCCTGATTGTGGTGTTGATCAGTAGTAGCTACAGGCATTTAGTTTATATTCCTATAACCCATGCTAAATCAAATCTAAAATCCAGCAGAGTAGACCAACATTTAGGTGGGGGGGGGATTAGCAGAGAGTATGCAAATAGATGGGTGGAAAAGGTTACCTGTGCCTTCATATTTGTAACTTAGGAGGGAAATGCTGTCTTTAAAGGTAATATCTTGATTCATTGAGTATTTTAAACAGAAAACTGAAGGAAAATGACCTCTTTCAACTTCTTCCTATTTTGTCCCTTCTAGAAATTCATATGGAAAATATCCTGCACCACGTCAAGAAAATAATGTCACAACAAAAAGTGTAGGCAAGAACAACAACAAAAAAAGGCTGAGGTATTGGTTCAGTGGATAAGAGTACATGTCGCCCTTCTAGAGGGCCTGAGTTCAGTTCCAAGCACGGAAGTCAGCCTGTACCTCCAACTCTGGGCTACCTGACACTTCTGGCTTCTGTGGGTACTTGAATTTATTTGAATGAACCCATACACAGACACACACATACACAAACAATTTGAAAAATAATCTTTAAAAAGAATAAACAAGTCTCACTAAGTTTTCCCACTTTATTTTAATTACATTATAATCATTTTTACTACTCATATTTTATTTCCCTACTTGAAAAACAGTTACCAATGTGTCTTTTTTCTGTGTTCATTTCAGAGTGCAGAGACACCACATAAAACTTATATTAAATACATTTGGGGATTTCATCTCTGCGTCATCATGGGTTCCTCCACTTCCTATTGCCCAAAAGTACAAAGGTAAAGGCTTTTGCCACTGCAGAGTTTCTCATAGAACACATAGATAATGTTAAGTCCGTACAGATGATTCACTAAACTCTTGCTAAATTTTAATGCACCCCTGGAGATATTGCAGCAAATCTTTAATTGAAACAGACTCTGTTAGAGCACATATACATTCATCTGTAGTCAGTTGCTATAGAAAGATTCCCATGGAAACTCACAAAAAAGGAAAGGAAAAGGAGAAACATATTAATTCATTTTAGTTTCTCCAAATGATGTATATTCTAGTGTTTGTATGTCTTCTTCCTTGGGAGTATATATTTCTATTTTCTTTGAGTTTCATCAAAAATTATGTTTATTTTTCTAGATAATTGTGAAAGTATTTGCTGCTAATGCCCCCATAAGCAAAGTAGTGGCCTGCCAAACTGGAATATAGATCAATTAATATATAGATTCCTCTGATTTAATCTTCACTTTTACAGTCTTTTCTTTTTGAAGTGATTTATTAATCCCTTGAAAATTTTATGCAATATATTTTGATCATATTTATCTTATTCTCACATCTTTTTTACAGTTCTACCCCCCATGCCATATATACTCAACTTTGTTAACTTAGTCAATATTATTTTTATAAATGTCTCAGTGTTCCCAGTTTACTCTTGTGTCTGTGAACAGTCATTAAAGTGTGCTAGACCAACTGGGAGCCATACTCTTAAAGAAAACAAAGTCTCCATCTCTCCATGGTTACAAATTACCTGTAGTTCCTCTGCTACAGGTGGGAATTCATCCTTAACTTGCTGCTCAGTACTGAAGCTTTGTCTGTCTTGAGCTTTCTCAGGTCTTGTGCAAGCTAATACAATCACCATGAATATATTCGTGCAGTTGCCATAATGAATCTAAAAAACAATTTCCTCATAGTATTCCTAGGTCTCTGGCCTTTATGGTCTTTCCATTGCCACCTCCAAAATGATCCCTCAGCTTTTGGAGGAGGAAGGTGTGATATAGCTGTCTCATTTAGAGCTAAACACCCTAAAGTCATGTATTCTAAGGACTTTGACCAGATGTGAGTCTCTGTTCTAATTCTCATTACAAATAGAAGATTTTCTGATGAGGATCAAGGAACGCACTAATTAGTGGGTATAATGAGAATGTTTAAGCAGTCAGTTTAGGAGTATGTCCCATTGCCATAATATTAGCAGTAGATACTCCCCAAAGTCCTATAACCTCTTTATCCTTAGGTTATTGGTCATGTTAGGGGTTCTATTTTGTGGATCAGACCTTAAACTGAACCAAAAAGTGGTTGGGAGGGAGAAGAGAGAATGAACTGTGCATGGTCTCTTATACTATAAATACAGTGATAAAGCCTGTGCTCACTCTCTTGCTTCCAGTTCTTGCTTCCTCTAGACCTGGTTCCTGTTCTCTGTTTGTGCAAAGGACTGTGATCTAGGACAGTGATCTGTGAGTCTTCGCAAATAAATAACCCTTGATTATATGTAATTCTGAACTAGTGTGGAATTATTTTGTAACTTTCATCATCAATGAATAGAGTAATATGTCAACAGAAGTCATTTTATTTGATATATACTTTTAGTATACTACTAGTAGGAAATTTCCCCCAAAGATCCAGGAGCTATCTAGTCTCAGCTTTTTGGTAACTTTAGCAGGGTAAGCTATGGATTCCATCTCATAGAGTAGCCCAAAATCCAAACAAAAAGCAATTACTTATGCCTATAACATTTGTACCACTATTGCACCTTCTTGCAGAAAGGTTTTAGGTCACAGGGTTTGTAACTGCATGAAATTGATGGTTACCTTTCTTCTCAGGTAGCCTGTGAAGTACCTTTTAATACAATAAACACCAGTCAATAAGGGCAAAACTTCTTCTACATGGGCAACAGCTCAATTTCTTCATGTTAAATGATATAAGTTAGATTTTTGTCTTCAGCAGTTGGTTAGGGAGAGAAACCAACAGACTTGAAAGTAGCCTGTGATGTATATGGGTCTATAGGACCCATTGGAACAAGAACTCAACAAAACACAATCCTCACCTGCTTGAGTGTTTTACTTGGTGGCATAAGATATCTACTCAGGGCATTCTATCATGTAATATAAGGTAACTCCATTCAAATTCCTTTCATATATGCATATATTTTAGAAATCTTCAACAATAATAGGTTTGCATGTTGTATGAGTAGCGTGGGGGGGGGCTGAATCCTGCTGTCCGGCTATCTTAACCCCCCAAAATAACCACACAGAAAACTGTATTAATTAAATTACTGCCTGGCTATTAGCTTTAATTTCTTATTGACCAACTCTTACATCTTGATCTAACCCATTTCTATTAACCTGTGTTCACCATGAGGTCGTGGCTTACCAGGAAAGATTCTAACCAGCTTCAGTCTCAGGCAGGAAAATCATGGTGTCTGCCACATTGCCCTTCTTCCCAGAATCCAGTTCTGTCTTTCCCACCTATCTAAGTTCTGCTCTATCAAAAGGCTAAGACAGTTTCTTTATTCAACCAATGAAAGCAACACAAATACAGAAGGACCTCCTACACCATTTGGCCTTTCAAAAGTACTTTATTGTTGATTTATCCCTCTATATATTCCCTTCTTCATCCCGATCTCCTCCCCATGTAATCTTCCTATTCTATTTCCCCTTTGTCTTTTTATAATACTATACTCCATTTCTCTTACCTTTCAGGATCCTGTCCTCTCCTTGGTCCCTTGCTAATTCTTTTTTTTTTTCCTCATTTTTTTATTAAAGATTTCCATCTCCTTCCCTCTTCCTCCCCCTTCCCTCCCCTCCCTTCTACCCATACCCCCACTCCACCCCTCTCCAAGACAAAGAGCCATCAGGGTTCCCTTCACTATGTTAAGTCCAAGGACCTCCCAGCTCCTCCTAAGTCCAGGAAGGTGAGCAACCAAACTGACAAGGCTCATAGTGAGCCCGTCCATGCTGTAGAGTTCACTTTTAAAAGTTTTTAACCTCTTAGAATATTTGGATTGAAACACACATATCTAAATGTTAAAAGAACAGCTATACACAAGTGAAAATAATCAATATCTGTCTTTATGTGTCTGGGTTACCTCACTCAGGAAGATACTTTTCATAATTTCAGATGTCTGAATTTTTTCTGCACATTTCATAATTTCAGCTTTAACAGCTGCATAATATTTCCATACATAAATGCAGTATGTTTTTATTATACATTCAATTAGTCATCTAGGCTATTTCCAATTTCTGTCTATAATGAATAGGGTATCAATGAATATAAATGAGCATTTGTCTTTGTGGTAAGATGTAGAAATTTTCTAATATACATCCAACTGCTCTATATCTGAAACTTATAAATTGGTGTTTTTCTGAGGGATATTTACCCTGTTTTTCATAAGGGTTGTATTAGTTTGCATCCCCAAATCTTGTAAAAGGCAGACTATGTCTTTGAAATGAACATGTACAATGTGTGCAATAGGACCATAAGATTTCAATTTCAGGTTGCTATTAACATAGCAAAACAGTTAAATACATGAGCATTTTATGTGTGTGTAATTTCAGATGATCATAATATGATACTACTTGGTTTTCTGTCATTAAACCTCATAATGATTATTTTGTATACATAAGGCTACAATAATAATAAACATAAAATTTAAGATTTACAAAGTTAGTTGAGCACACCTTTACCTACAAGCATGCTTCTATATAAAATCTTAGTTTTCTAAATCAGAAGAAGATAGACATTTAGATAAAGATAATATGGATCTGGAAACAAGTAGTGTAGGGTGTGTAATGGAAATATCATTATCACTGAAATATACCATTTTGCACTTGTACCTACATTTTGTCTTTGTGGTTCAAACATTATTTAATATGAACACTTAAATGTCTCAGTTGGTAAAATATTGTCCTTTATATATTTTCATGAATACAGAAAATAACACTGCAGAAAAACTCCAGAAAACTAATTAATTCATTTTAGGAATGTCTTTGTTTATTCATCTGTAGATTCCAAGCACAATGGAGCTTTGTAGAAGTAGCTATAATTTAAGTCTCCTAGATAAGGGAACTGAAAAGAAAATAAAGTTGTTTTACGATCTTCTGAAGAGTTAAACTAGGCCAAGAAAACACATCACAAACGCTCCATTCAGATATACACTAGGGATTAGGCTGTATTCTTCGTGAGAAATTTCAAACAAGGGCACAGGAATTATATACAAAGAAGGAAGAGAAGGCTCTTTGCTAGTAGCAGAAGGGAACATTTTTTTTAAAGTAAGTACTCTTTCCAGCAGTAACTAGATTTCTAAGAGGATGGTTTGATATGGTTCTTAGCAAAGACAACAATATTATAGTCAGGTCAGGCATGCTTTTGACAAATCAACAACAATTTTCCAAGATGTGTGTGTGTTCAATGCACATGTGTGCACACATGTGTTTTAGTGTTTATAGGACTGTATGCATGGGTTAGTGTAATCTTTGTGGCAGTGGGTTTTTTTGGTGAATTATAAATACTGAGGGACTCAGATAGAAAGAGGGCTAAGGAAGGCTGGAAGGAAAGAGGAAAATTTCTGGTCAAGGTTTTAGAATACATTATGCTAAAGTGGAAATCATCTTATAAACTGGATTTCTATTTCAGTCAGTGATACTAAGAGTTTGAAATAATTTGAATATGTAGTAGTACATATTTTCTTACTGCAATATGTAAAATTTTGGGTTGTTGAAATACACTTTGAGCAAATATTATTTTATTTATTTATGTGGGAAATGAACTGAGTCCCAAGGTTTCTTTTGTTTCCAATATCCTCTTATCTCTTATCTCATATGGGCTTGAAAACACCCACATGTGTCAATACCATTATCTAGAATACCTCAGTACACAAAATTGATTCAGCATTATTAACACAAAATACACATACTACACATAATAGAATTATTTTGCTGTAAATTATTTTCATGAGTTATAAGTTCTAAAATGTATTTTTAATAATTCAAATACAAAATTTTTAAATGTATTTTACACTGCTTATTGGTTTGAAATTGGGAATAGTTCTCCTCATTCTAATCAGGCAAAACAAGTGTTGATAAATGCCTTTCCTCTGTGAAAATATCTTCCTAAATACTTATTTTAAAGAAATATTTAGTGAAATATTATTGTGCCTCAGATAGTATTTTATGGGCTTGCATTACATAACAGGAAAACTATCAGCGTAGAGTACACATCTGTACTTTTTTCATATTTTAAAGATATAAGTTAAAACAATAATTAAGAAATTAAAATGAAGTTTAGAAACCAATGCTATATGGGAATGAAAGTTTTTCTTGTAAATTTGTAAATGTATCTCTATACGTTTGGTCTCTCCATCTATGTTCACTTCTGGGAACAACAGATCATATATTACTAAGTGTATTAATTATGCGAGTATTCTCCTCACCCAGAAAACAAAAGTGCTGAAAACCTCTCTATTAAAGAAGGTTAGTACACGGAAATGATTACCAGAAAGGTGACTGTTTTATGATTAAGCAAGCTGTATTTATTAGAATGGCTGAATTTGCATGCTGATATCACTGAATAAGCCTGAGACTTTTGTCTGATCTCCTTGTTCTCTAGTTGGTTGCTTCTTCTGTACAAGCAGGGACAATAATCTTTATTTAATGGAATTTAGTAGAGTTATGAATACTAAATAAACATTTTTCTGAAGCAGTAAGCATGCAGTAAATTTTAAGAGAAAATTATGAGAACATGTAGAATATTCCGATTCCCTCCACCATCCAGCTGCAGTGATGTCGTGTGTACTTAGAAATCAATACTGGGAAGCATATGCTGGATTGTGCTTTCATTTTCAAATTAAATATTAGTCTTTTAAAGTCTCATGTAAACCTATAAGGAAGATAGTCAGATTAAGCTGTGAAAATACTGAGTAACTCAATTTAAACGCCAACTAGACCAAGAAATTGAATCTGAATGAGGAGGATGCCAACGGCTTTGGACACCTTATGGGTTTGAGGAAAATCTAGAAATCTTTAGAGAAAATGTAGGTATGAGAGACCATTCAGAAGGAACACCGAAAAATAGACAGATGTATTTTTCTGTCTTATTAATGACATAACTTTTAAAGGGAATACTTACATAATTATAAAACTACGCCATGCTTGGGATTTTCTTTTTTTCGAGACAAGGTTTCTTTGGTGCCTGTCTCCAAACTAACTAACTCTTGTAGACCAAGCTAGTCTAGAACTCACAGAGATCCATTTGCCTCTGCTTCCCAAGTGCTGAGATTAAAGGCATGTGCCACCATTGCCTGGCTTTTGCTTGGAAATTTTTAACTACATGTGAGAACTGCCTCTTTTCTTTGATTTGTGAATTGTTTTTGTTGCTGTTGTTTTTCGAGACAGGGTTTCGCTGTAGCTATCAAGCCTGTCCTGGAACTAGCTTTTGTAGATCAGACTGGACTCAAACTCACAGGGATCTGCCTGCCTCTGCCTCCTGAGTGCTGGGATTAAAGGCACGCACCACCATCAAATTCTTTTGATGGAACTTATTAGTTTTATTATAAAAGCTTAGGCTAGAATAAAACAGAATGTGTTGATTTTTCCTACATAAAAGAAATCAGAAAAAGTTACTCAGTTATTTTTTTAGAATAATTTTAGCTGGAATTTGATTTCTGTTGGAAAGTTGCTAAACACTCTGATTTGTTTTATATTTTATTCATTAAACAACCTCTAGGTTCGCGGGGGCATAAGGGAGATCTCAGTAATGTTTTTACTACTGTAAAATTCTAAGGTTCTGCTGGGCAGTGGTAGCATATTCCTTTAATCCCAGCACTCAGGAGGCAAAAACAGGTGGATCTCGGAGAGTTCAAAGCCAGCCTGGTTACATGGCTAGTTCCAGGACAGCTTGGGCTGTTACACAGAGAAACCCTGTCTTCAAAACCAAAAAAGTTCTAAGATTCTGCAGTACTCTTAACTGTCTGCGTTTGCAGCCATAGGGGAGTAAAGTTATTTCTGCATTTGTTGTGTTCAAAATAACCCAGGCTTGTAGCACTGTTTGACAAGTCTGGATTATTTTTTAACACACAGGCTTCTTAGCTGCTGTGACTTATAATGGAGAACAAGCCTCTTTCAATCCTTTGAGGTGATGATAAGAACTCTTTCTCAACTTAATTTGACTCATCTAACAGTCCCTCCCTAACCAACTATTAACTAATATGCCTGACCCTGGCGACATTCTTAGTCATTATCTCCCTCAGCACAGTGGAGGAAAGATAAGGTTTGTATCTCTAAAGGCCCCAGCTGGAACTCCGACCCTTTACTTTCTCTGTGAATTTGAGCAATTAACCTCTTAGAATCTTATTTTTTTCATTGCTAATATATGAAAAATACCTTGTGGAGTTCTTGAGAGGATAAAATAAGATTATGCTTTTAAGTGCCTGGTACATAATAATTATTGAATAATTGATAGTTGCTATTTGCAGCAAAGATTTATTTTCCAGTTTCTGTATTCTAGGCATGGGTTGCTTGTATTTAGATAAAGAAAAAGAAATCAAGACATGCTTCTCTACGGTGAGATGACTGATGAGAAGGTCACATTAGTGAATTTCACAGAGATAATCCTGATACCGTTATTCCTGAGAGTAATTAGAATTTTATATGGGAATATACCCACAGAACTCATTCATCCAACATATATGAACATTTAATAAAATTGTAATGTACATTATATTTTTCATCACATTCAGAATCTCAATGAAATCAAGACATGAAGGTCGTGCAAGGGACTTGTTGGTGCAGTGAAGGGGATCTGTATGACTAGGGTGAATGGGAGAGAAGGTAAAGGGGTAGAAAATATGATTGAGTGTATTATACACATGCATAAGGTATATGATACATGCATTTGTACAATCTCTGTTCATCAACAAGCAAGAATGTAAATTACAGCAGGTAAGTGGTGCACTTCGAAGTGTTTCTTCTTGAGGACTTTCATCATTTTGTTGTTGGCGGCCATTCTGAAATAAAATGATTTGGAAGATCAAGAATGCAGAATCAGAAAACCGGAAATACTGGAACTGGCCAATCTTACACAATATGTTCGAAAGCCCAAACCACACAGAACCGAAGTCACAGGAGATAATATCTACAGTATAGTCAGCGAATTTTATTAAAGGGTCAAATGCTAATATCTTAGGGTCTATGGATTACATAATCATTTTCACTTGTAGCTACTTATAGATGTGAACCTAGCTCTTAGCTCCAAAACCATAGGTATGGACTGCAAGCTGGATTTGGTCCATGGGCTATAGTTTGTGGATATAAAAGTTCCCTAGATAAGGTATGATTGTACAACTTCATGTCCTTGGGAGGAAAAGAGACCAAAGAAAAGATGTGCAAAGTTTAAAGACATGAGGCACCAGTGGTTTGAGTCAGGGAACTCATGTATTCCCAATTAAGGTATAACCGGGGGATCAGAGATGTCTTGGGAAAGAGACTTAGCTGACTGGCAGTGAAAAGTGACTTTCAGTCACCCGAACCTCGCCAGAATCAAAGAGGGATAACAGAAGTGTGCTGGGGAAGACCAGTGGAGTACATCTCTTCATAAGCAGTAAAGGAACAGGGAAGGGCAGGAGGGCAGAAATAGATCCGTTCAGCAAATGGGTCTGGTTCTGTGATGACTAAAGGCTGGCACATTCTTTTGTGGTGAGATAAGGTTTGTTTTGTAAGACATGATGGGAAATGGCCCATGTGCATTAACACTGTAAAGGACTGGACTGGATGCACTTACTAACAGAAAAGCAGTAAATGCAAATAGGACAGATTTCTCCTCTCTGAAAGGTCACCCTTCATACACAGTGTTTCTTAGTTAATACTAAAATATTATTGTTTCTCTTTACCTAAAATTAGTGCTCATTTGGAGACAATACTGTCACGGAAAGTGCATTGCATACCTCTGCTAGTGTCCTCCAGTTTCTGTCAGGGTATTTTAGCAGGCTGTGATAGTGACCATCCCTTCACACCATAGGGAGTCCTTTATAATCCAGGAACTCTATGAATAACACTTCCTTCATGATTAGACATTGCTCCTCCAGAGCTCTCTTCTTGACATGGACCTTAGTGAGATCAGATCATGTACAACGCAAACCTACGGAAGGTTGTTCAGCTTGTGACATCATCAAGCAAAAATGCCCTCAAATACAAGTATGTGATGTCTCCTTTCATGAGATGACTTGGTCTCACTCATCTTTCTAGAATTACAAGTTTAGTTTCTGTCATAACAGCAAATCTTTGGGATTGTGGAGCCTTTTTTTTCCTTCCACATCATCTGACAGAAAGATTTTGCTTGCTTTTCTTGTGGGAGAAGTTCCTTTTAGGCATTCCAACTTTCTAATGAGCACACAACTATTACAATAATCTTTCCCTCCCTAAAGGTCATTTATATGTATATATCAATGATACTGATGCATCAGCATATATATATATATATATATGAATTTATATATATATGTGTGAGAGAAAATAGAATTTTCACCATATACATAGTTTCATATATGAGTTCAATTTTATGAATTCTAAGAAATAAAAAAATGCATATTTAAATAATGAATAATTAAAATAACTTCAAATAAATATTCAATATTTATCTTATTAAATCACATATATTTATGTATATTGACACTATGTTTTAAACTTGCTTTTTAATTTCATGTGTGTGGGTCTTTCCTCGTGTGAACATCTATGGACCAAGTGCATGAAATGCCCCTGGAGGTGAGAAGAAAATCTTATATTCCTATAACTGCGGTTATAGATGGTTGTGACCTATCATATGAAATGGGAACTCAGGTCTCTGAAAGAACAGCTAGTGCTTTTAAATTCAGAGCCATCCCTTCAGCTCCCAGTTTGTAGACTTAAGGTCTATTAACTACTCAATAAAACTAAGAGTGTAAATCAAAAACTGTTACTATTTTAAAAACACATATATTAATAATTCATGAGGAAGAGAAGAAAACTAATATTGTATAGATATATTTGAAACCCTTTTTCTTTCTTTGTTTTTTTTTTGTGTTGTTTTTTGTTCTTCCCAAAACTCTTTTCCTAATTTCAGGATTTACCCACATCATTGAAGTATATGAGTTCTGTGTATGCTGATGAATCGCTCTCAGAAGTTGGAGCAACAAATGATTTTCCTTCTGAGAAAATTTTAGCTTGTCCTTTTTTGAAAAAAGAAAAACAATAACAACAGCAACCATAGAACTATGAATAGAGCCACAAGTTACCTTGAAGAAACATCTGGCCGTAGAATGAAATGCTGTAATTTAAACACAATCTCAAAAATAAAAGAACAGCGGGGGCTGACTGAGAAGCAAAGGACAATGGCTCTGGGCTCTGATTGTTCTTCATGGATGGGCTCTGTGGGAGCCTTCTCAGCTTGGTCCATCACCTTCCTGGACCTGGGGGGAGTTGGGAGGACCTTGGTCTTAGCATAGAGTGGGGAACCCTGATGGCTCCTTGGCCTTGAGAGGGAGGGAGGGGAGGTATGGGTGGAGGGGAGGGGAGGGAAGGGGGAGAAGGAGGGGAGAGTAAGGGGAGAAGGAGGGGAGGGAGGGGGGAGGAGGAGGGAAGGAGATGGAAATTTTTAAATATAAAAAAAAATAAACCATGAGAAAAAAAAATAAAAGAACATAAATTAAAAAATGAAACTGAGATATCAACCTACAGAATATTTTCAGATTTTATTGAACCAGGATATATAATTTCCAGATTCCTAGACACAGTAAATGAGAAGCATATTTGTTCTCAAAAGTCTTAGACTAGAAACCCTGATGTGCTGATTTTAATGATAAATATCCCCCAGGCATTAGGCAATTGAATAGTTGATCTATAGTGTTGGGTGGGTAAGTTTAGGAGGTGTAGCTTTCTTAGGATGTAAGTCACTGTGGATAGGCTTTGAGAGCCTAGGGCTGGGCAGTGCTTAATGTCTCTTACCAAACATATCTCAGACTAAATTTCGGCATTTCAGCAACAGTTGCTGTGCCTTCCAGCCAAATTTACCCCAGATACAGTAAAGTACCTCATTCTTAATTTGGAAAATATCTGTATCTTATTAATTAGATCAACGAGACAAGCACGTTTGCATAATTCTAGGCACAGTGAAAGTTTATTTGGCCTAAAAAAACCCCTGAATTTAACATACTGTATAGCCAAGTTCTGAATAGTTTCCTATGTGTGCACTTGGTAGACAAAGCCATTGAAGCAAACAGTTTTACCTGGGGTACTTATCAGTATCTTTAGCCTGAAGTCACTTGAAGATTTGAACATAAAATCTCTATCTTATCTATCATAAACTGTTCAGTTTTGCAGAAACCTGGGCTCACTTATTTTTTACTCTCCAGTTTCCCACTAAAAATATAGATCAAGTTAATTCTGACACTGTGAGAGTTTCAGTTGATTCGGTTTTTGAGACAGTCTAGAAATCTCTCTTATTTTTTATTTATGGTCTCCATTCTGTAAGCTGTTCTCATTCCCATGTTCCTTGCCAGCCATTAAATGCTCAGCTTCTCAGTGTTCCTTCCAAAATATCTCTATCTCCTACTAAATTATTAAACAATTCCCATTGAAATGTCTTTCCTTAAGTTAGGGGAGCCAAACAGAGCTTCATCAGGAATAGTAGAGCACACACTTTTCTGCCCTCCTTTGCCAAATTGCTTATTAATATGTTTCACTTAGTACAATATTGAAATTCATCCAAGAATGTGATATTTGGGAGGATCTTTTCTAAGCTAAAAATTTAGAATGACTGTTTCCTATTGTTTGAAAGCTTTATAACTTTCCCAAAATTTAAAAAGTCTATCAAACACTATTATATCAGTCACTAAAGTGTTGAATAGGTATTAACATTAAATAAAATTTATTGTTTGGAAGAAGTTAATTGCTAAAATGAACATTTGTTTCTATATTTATATATTTGCTGTAATGTTAAGATAAAATATACTTTATATCTAATGATTTTAAATGAAGTTTGAAATTATTACTCTCTCTATATATATATGTTTAAATAATTAAATAACACATTAAATTTTATTTGGTTTGTACTGCTTTAAATTTTATTAACTTCCATATAAATAGTTTTTAATATTTATTTTTAAAAAATCAATATTCTATCATAATAATTAAAAGCAATATACTTTTTATATGGAGTGTTGGAATGATGTATTAATCATGATTAGAATACAAAGAAGAAGAAAAATTTTAAGTAGAGTAAACTACTTAAATGAAGATATGGAAATGCTGATTATATTTAAATGTCTCTGCTGCCTGCATTTCACGAGAGGAGTAACCTCCATACTCTCTCCCACCCACCTAGACCCATGAGTTGCAGACTATGACTGGGGCTTCTAGAACAACAAGCTAACATAAGTCCTTTGTCCTGTAAGCCATTGTATCAGTCAGGGTTATCTAGAGGGACAGAATGAATTTATAGAATAAATACACACAGACAGACAGACAGACACACACACACACAGAGAGAGAGAGAGAGACAGAGAGACAGAGAGACAGAGAGACAGAGAGACAGACAGACAGAGACAGAGACAGAGACATAGAGAGACAGAGAGAGACAGAAAGACAGAGAGACAGAGAGGGAGAGAGGGAGAGAGGGGGCAAGGAGGGAGGGAGAGAGAATTATCATAATGGCTTAGAGGCTGTTGTCTAGCTAGTTAAATAATGGTTGTCTATAAGCAGAAGGTTCAAGAATTCAGTATTTGTTCAGTGCACAAGGCTCAATGCCTCAGTTAGTTTTCAGTATATGTCAGAATTTCAAAGAAGTAGGCTTTAATGACAGTGAAAAAATGGGAACAAGAATAAGCAGGCAGAGGGGGTTTAAGTTTTCTTCTTCCATGTCCTTTATAGGGGCTTCTATGAAGAGGGGTGACCTAGATTAGAGGTGTATCTCTCTTCCTCAAAAGAGCTGAATTAAACGTGAATCTTCTCACTTCAAAATCCATATTAGAAGTGGATCTTTTCACTTCAAATAATTTAATGAAGAAATATTAACCGTCATTGGTGTAGCCAACCATTTAGGTTTTAATTAATTCCAGATGTAGTAAAGTTAACAACCAAGAATAGCCACAACAACAATATTTATTGGATATTTTATTATATGAATGCAAAACTTACTAACTTATTCAGCTTTAAGTAATATGAATGTCATTGGTTGAAAATTTAGTTCTTCATAGATAATGGCAGAAAGGACTTCAATTCCTCAGAGTTGTCTTGATTTCTTTCTGTAAAGGCCTTTACCTGAGGTAGATTATCCCATCTCAGCTGGCTTCACCAGAGTGAGCAACTGAGAGGGCATAGGAAATGTGAAGGACAGAATCTAGAGGCTTCCATCGCCTATTTCAGAGGTGGCATCCTTTCACTCTGCTAACTGTAATGATCTCACTGGGTCCAGTGCATGGTCAATGCCATGGTATTACATAAAGACCTCAAACTCAAGAAGCAGGGATCAGTGGGTACCATTTCCGAGAGGCTAGAAATAAAAACCTCCTATTATGAAAGTATATTGATAGAGGGAAAAAATCAGTTTACCTGACACCCGTGTGGACAAGAGGTCATCAACCATAAGGTCAGTTAGACTCCATTGAGTTCTCCATGTACCTTCACTGATTGCTAAGGACTTTAAGTTATTTCAGTTAATTACCTAGATATTTTGAAGGTCCCTATACCATTCTGTAATAGTTTGGGCAAAATACAGGTTCACAAAGTACAAGGATTGTAGGAAAGGTTTAGCTAAATTTGAAGCTATAATTTAAAGTTAGTTTTCTTTCTTATGTGAGATTATGTAATATAATCTTTATAAATTTTCATCGCATGGCTGACAACACTTGAGGAACCATCTATATTCCCAGTGTTTTCAAAATGAGTGTAGAGAGACTAGGTAAATGTGATATCACTGGAAGCTGAATGATATTCCCAGGTGAGAATTTGAAAGAATTAAATTAATTTTCAATTCTACTGGGAAGTTTCAGAGTGAAGACAAAAGGATGAAGCCAAAATTATTATCAGGGAGCCCTTGCAAGGGGAAAAGTAAGTGACAAGAGGAAGTTTCCTATGTTCAAACTTTTCCATCACAAATGTCAGTAATACAGTAATTGCTATCACTCCTCTTACAACATTTATATTATCACTAAATAATAAGACAATATAGCATTACATTGGTTATGATAGAGTGTGATATGATTTCAATAATCTTATATTATCAGTTTGTTTAAATTTTATATCTATTAATGACTTAAAAGTTGTTTATTTGATGATCATTGAGTAATGCCATTTTATACAAGCAAAATTACTACAGTGGGCAAAAATACTTGAGCCCATTGGATGGTGTGCTTATATTGCAATAAAATATCATACTTGAAAAAATGAGAGAGCTAATTTCTCAACCAAATTTTCTTGTTAAAGAGTTAAAGATATATTAGGGATATCCTATAGCATTTATAAATGATAACTATTCATTCATAGTTCAAGAAAATAAGTGTAAAAGTTATACATAGATACAATTTTTGTGTGTCAGAATCAGAGATATCAGGTATAGAATAGCAAAAGTGGCAAGCATTTACAATCTCAGCAAAGATGCTTTTAATACAGTTTGTATTTTTTTTGTCAATACCATGCTGTTTTTATTACTATATCACTGTAATACAATTTGAAATCCAGAATGGTGATACCTCCAGAATTCTTTTTTTTTCTTTTTTTTTTATTAAAAATTTCTGCCTCCTCCCCGCCTCTCATTTACCTCCCTCCCCCCTCCACTCTCCCTCCCTCTCCTGTCCAGAGAGCAGTAAGGGTTCCCTGCCCTGTGGGAAGTCTAAGTTCCTCCCCCTTCCATCCAGGTCCAGAAAGGTGAGCATCCAAACAGGCCAGGCCGCCCCAAAGCCAGTATGCATAATAGGATCCAAATCCCAGTGTCATTGTCCTTGGCTTCTCAGCAGCCCTCATGGTCCGCCATGTTCAGGGAGTCCGGTTTTATCTCATGCTTTTTCAGTCCCAGTCCAGCTGGGCTTGGTAAGCTCCGAATAGATCAGCCCCACCATCTCAGTGGATGGGAGCATTCCTCTCAGTCCAGACTTCCTTGCTCACGTTTTCCCTCCTTCTGCTCCTCATTTGAACCTTGGGAGCTCAGTTCGGTGCACCAATGTGTGGCTCTGTCTTTATCTCCATCTATCGCCAGATGAAGGTGCCCTCATGGTCCTGACTTTTTCTCATGTTCTCCCTCTTTCTGCTCCTCATCAGGACCTTGGGAGCTCAGTCCGGTGCTCCAGTGTGGGGCTCTGTCTCTATCTCCATCCATTGCCAGTTCTATGGTGATAATCATCAGTATGGCTATAGGATCTGGCCTTTTCCGACTCCCTCTCCTCAGCTGCCCACGGATCTAGCTGGGGGCATCTCCCTGGATACCTGGGAACCCCTCTAGATCAAGTCTCTTAATAATCTTCACCAACCCTGCAACTGACAAAGGTCTGATCCTTAAAATATATAAGGAACTCAAGAGACTAGACTTCAAAATGCTAATTAAGCCATTTAAAAATGGGGCTCTCAACTGAACAGAGAATTCTCAACAGAAGAAGTCCAATGGCCAAAAGACACTTAAGGGCATGCTCAACCTCTTTAGCGATCAGGGAAATGCAAATCAAAACAACTTTGAGATACCATCTTAAACCTGTCAGATTGGCTAAAATCCAAAACACCAAATGATAACCTTTGCTGGAGAGGTTGTGGGGTAAGGGGTACACTCATCCATTGCTGGTGGGAATGCACACTTATGCAACCACTTTGGAAAGCAGTGTGGTGGTTTCTCAGGAAATTCGGGATCAACCTACCCCAGGACCCAGCAATTCCACTCTTGGGAATTTACCCAAGAGATGCCCAATCATACTACAAAATCATTTGTTCAACCATGTTCATAGCAGCATTATTTGTAATAGCCAGAACCCGGAAACAACCTAGATGCCCTTTAGTGGAAGAATGGATGCAGTTTGTATTATTAAAGCTCCTTTTGTTACTTAAACTTATGAATAATATAACTCCATGAGAAAGTTCCAAAAAAGTGTTGAAATGTGGCAGTTCCATTCATTGTTTCTCCAATGTATAAAATATGATGATTCTGTGTCTTCTAACAAGGCTATCCTCTTGGAAAGAAATATTATTAATCAAAATCAAGAGCAAATGAGTGTCATAGGGCTTCTATTGCTATGAAGAGACACCATGACCAAGGCAACTCTTATAAGGAAAACATTTCATTGTGGTGCCTTACATTTCAGAGGATCAGTCCATTATCATTATGGTGGGACATGGTGACATGCAGGCAGACATGGTGCTGGCATGGTAGCTGAGAGTTCTCCATCATACACAGGTAGGCAATAAGAAGTGGTCTGAGATTCTGGACAATATCTTGAGCAAATATCAGACCTCAAAGCCTACTTAGACAGTGACACAGTTTATCCCACAAGACCACACTGACTAATAGTGCTGCTCCCTTTGGGGACCATTTTCTTTCAAAACATCACATTGAGTGATAGAGCAAGGTCATAGAGTTAATTTATTGGTAGCTTTCTAAGAATTTCCCACACGGATCATGACCCATTTATACCACTCATGGTGTATTTCCAAAGGACTTCACACCATATCCCACAGATACTTAGGATATATATATCCATGTTCATTGATGATTTAGTTACATCACAATAGCTAGAAAATGTAAGCAACCTAAAAATCCTTCAACCAATAAATGGATAATGAAAATATGAGCTACATGTGTGTGTGTGTATATGTGTGTGTGTGTGTGTGTGTGTGTGTGTGTGTGTGTATGTATACTGTCAAATACTATTAATGTTTAAAGAAAAAATCTGAACTAATGAAGTTTGCAGGTAAATGGGTAGACTAGAAATGGTCATATTTATTGTGGTAAGCCAGCTCTAAAAAGACAAATGGCAGACAAATGTCATATGTTCTCTCTCTTTGGAGACGCTTAGCTAGCTCCAAGTCTTCATGTGCAAGTACATAGCCTAGAGTATCTTAGAAACCAGAAAAGTGAAACAGTTTCATTGACAGGATAGGGGGATTGGGGAATCATATGGGGGGGGCAGAGAATAAGTTATTCAGTCAGGAAAATGTAAAAGGAAGGCTCTTTACAGAGTGGGAATGGAGTAAATCCAGCAGGAGGAAGTTAAGTAAAAAGCAATAAGGATGTCTGAAAAAAGCTATAAAGAAATATACCATTAACAACTTGCTTTTAAAAAAGTATAATACACATCATTATGTGTATAAATGTGCATCATTTTAATGAATACATTTTATTTGCCAGTAAAATGCTTCCTCCAAGAATCTAGGACCATCTGATAAAACCCCAATACTGTACATGAAAATTCCTCTTTAGGTTGTTAACCAAGTCTTTTCAGGAGAAAAAAATAAAACATATAGCCTATTTCTATTTCCCTTGGTTGTCTCTCTGAGATGAGTGATAAGTCCCTATTGCTGAAGACACTTTGAACTTCAGAAAGAGTGTCCATAGATCCATGAGCTGAAACTAACCTAAGTGCCTCTTCCCTGAGGATTAGGTTTCATGGTATCAGAGGCACCATTCAAGGTCCCAAAGGAGGAAGGCAAACAACAGTCCCACCCAGCTGTAACATATGTGAACCACTCTAAGGATCAGCATGGAATAATAATCCTAAGGGTCTAGTATTGACACATATACCTTGGTGGTGATGAATAACACTCTAATTGAACTATGACCTACCTGTTCAACAAGAGGAAAACCATTGCTTGTAAAGGAAACCTACATAACTAATGTATGCTAGTGATGTTATGATTATTAGAGAAGAATTTGTAATCACTTCTTACTAATCCATCATAATCTCTAATAACAGTGTAAATATTTTTCTTTTTACTCACAGAGACATGTAGTCTTCATCACTCATCAAGAAAACCTCTCTGTGCATCAGACAAAGGCAAGTACAGAAAACCACTTAGCAACATGTAGAGTTGCCCATTCTCAATAGACACACGTACAATATGACAACCACAACCAAGGCTCAGAGGGAATATTGCCAAAGAAGGGGAAGAAAGTTGAAAGAGCCAGAAGATCAGGGAGTATGCTGTGATATTGTGACTCCATGTAATATCAGATGTTATACCCATAAAATCTCAGCAAAATGAGCTGAACAAGGATGATACCAATAGATACACCAGTGTCAACATGAAAAAGACCATAAGGTCTCTACCATACACAAAAAACTATATGCAACTAAGGAGTGCTAAGAGTAGGAGAAATAGTCTTCCCTGGGGGAAAACACACCAAATAGTTATCCAATACCAAATGATCAGCCATGAAAATAGACATATAGTAATATTATGCAGACTGAGCAGGTGATGTTTAGAAATATATGTGTATGCACATATATGCATGCAATAATTAATGAAAAGAGAGCTTGGCTCTGATTCTTCTGCATGGACGGGCTCTGCGGGAGCCTTCTCAGCTTGGTCGATCACCTTCCTGGACCTGGGGGGAGTTGGGAGGACCTTGGTCTTAGCATAGAGTAGGGAACCCTGATGGCTCCTTGGCCTTGAGAGGGAGGGAGGGGAGGTATGGATGGAGGGGAGGAGAGGGAAGGGGGAGAAGGAAGGGAGGGATGGGGGAGGAGGAGGGGAGGGTAGGAGGAGGAGGAGGGGAGGAGATGGAAATTTTTGAATATAAAAAAATAAACCATGAAAAAAAAAAAGAAAAGAGAGCCCATGAATTTGAAAGAGAATGAAGAAGGTATATGGGAGAGTTTGTTGAAGGATAGGAAAGTAGAAATGTAATTATAATCAGAAATTTAAAACTTATGATTATAATGAGAAGTCTAGTTTAATAATTTAAAATAAAGATTGCAACAGACATGTAAAAGCTGTGCATGTTATTAGTACAAAGTTAATTCTTTCCCTGGGAGCATTGAAAGTGAAATTATAATCAAAGCTGTAGAGTGAACATAGGATCAAGGATGATTCAAACACTTAATGACATGAAGCCATGGCAGCCAAATATGTTCATTTTCTTAATAACCATTAACAAAGCTCTTGTGCCCTCTTATAAAACTATCTTCATTGAACATCACATCACCCGGACCTCATCCTTGCTACTGATTGACCCTCTCAGGCTCATTCCACTGCCATCTTTGAGCACTATGGCCTCTGGCTTACAAAGTCTCCACTATTGATTCCACTATCTTCCTTGGCAATTTTAAATGAGTGGGAAAATAAACATTTTTGTTTTAACCTTAGACACTTCAGCCTTCTGAACCTCAATGAATCTTCCTCTTCAGCATTCCAGCACCAGTAAATTGTTTCATTAACCACAGTCACAGTATCTATTAAGCTTCTGAAATCTAACCCACTACAGCCCTCTCTTTACTTCCAGGATTTTTAGTCTCCTACTACAACCTTTTTCCAAGTCCACATAGATTTAGACCATTTCCTAGACACTTTCTCCCAATTGGTGTGGTCTTTTAAAAATTTGTTTTCATCATTGTGAACAAACTGGTCATTTATCATGAGCTGCCTAATGACAGAACAATTTATTCTGATTTCCCACACATTGTATTTAGTCTGAACCTTCTTTTGCTCTCAAATGTGCCCCACTTTGGATGATAAATTACATTGTTACCCAACTATGACATATAAAACACATTCTCTCTTGGGTCCTATACACTGTTGCCTCATTCTCTTCTACTGAAACTTCTCTGAGCTCATAATATTATCCTTCATTTGCTGGATCACCCATTGGGTTTACAGAAGCCATGGAAACCTCTGCTGAAGACAGACATTAAAACGAAGTCCCACACTAGCTCAGAATTGAGTATAATAAAGGGTTATTTATTTAGGGGTAGACTCACAAATCATAGTCCTTGGTACAAACTGAGAATACAGGAACTGAATACAGAAGAGGAGGGCACACGCTTTGCATTGCCATTTATAGTATAAGAGGCCATGCCCAAGCGGGCTGGTAATTTAAAAGCTACTGGCTGAAGGAGTTCCTACAGCACCCCGCTATTTCATTATGTCCACTCTCAATATTATCCAAATAATCTCAGAATACTCCCATACCACTGTCTGCCTTCATGGACACAACCAGCACCTGAGAAATTTAAAGTTCCTTTGAACCCCATTTTCTTATCAAGTACTTTCTGATAAGAAAAAAAGAGATACAAAAGAAACACAGAATAGAGTTGGGAGGGCAACTCAGTGAATACTGAATTTGCCCACGTTTGTTTTTCATATGCTTACATACCCCAATCCAAAAGCAGGAGAAGAAGGCAAAAGACTGCTTTATCATGATACAAAGAACAAATAGAGCAATTACCTGAAATATCAAGTAACTATATTGTGAGATAAGTATTCTGTTTCGTCAGGACGTGCCGTGACCACACTTTTGGCCAAGAATCCTGCAGACAGTCACACCCTGGGTCATACTTCCTGTCATAACCTTGAAGGAGTAAGAATAGGCCTGAACTCTCTGAACTCTGACCAAGGTAGAAAAAATTCATATCCATAGGGCCTGGCATGATTGCAAGGACAATTTATTTCTTAGATCATTAAGATGGTTAACCCAGCAGATATTTCTGACCTTCAAAATTAAAGAGTCATTTGTTCATTCTCATTCCAACTCCTTTCTTTTTTATTTATTTTATTTTTTAATTATCATACTTTCTTAACTTGTGAAAGGGTTTTGGCTACCTTTACCATGTCTAGAAAATCTTTGTTTATGTAATTAGAGCAAGATGTTCCCAAAGCTCAAATATATTGCCCCCTAGCCTATATCACATTCCAATAGCTTCAGCCTTTGTCTCATTATTGAGTTTTTTTTTCATCCCGAGAATATCCATAGTAAGTCCCTGATATTAAAAACAATTCAATAGTTTGTTCATGCCTTGTATTAGCTTTTGTTTGGCAGTATCTGCATTTTCATAAGAAGGCTTCTGCAGTAGTTAGTGATCCTAGATCTATATGATTGTCGCTTTCAGCTCATCTCATGGTGTTCTTCCTCTTCTCTCATCATTCTCAATAAACACTTGCTCTATCATAATCATAGCCTCTACATGCTCCTCAAAGTTCTCCCATGTTTTGAGTTTTTAGCAACCCTGTCTTCTCTTCTTTCATGGGTCTGGTTTTTATTTAGTTACTTTAAGTGCCTGTTTTTCTACATCATCAGAGTCCAAACATGACCCTGTCCTTTTCCTGCTCTCCTCACTGGCCCTGCACACCTCATCAGAATTGAGCTGATTGCCTGAATGGTTATTGTAATCACCTTCATGCAGGTTATGAACTATCATTAGAAGTGTATCTATTATGGAGAGTAATAAGGTGAATCGCTTCTCATATTTGACCTCAGTCTTTTCCAGAACACTTCTTTGCTACTCAGTGATACTTGGCATTCCGTGTCAGACTCTGTCTATTAGTAGCTTAGCTAAGAATGTGTACTATTATTACCCTGTTAATATTAAGGATATTTTACCCCCAAACTTTTTATTTTTTTATTTTGGGCAAGATAAATCCAAATAAATTATATAAGTCATATATGACACAAAATAATCCTTATTAACATCATTTGCTTCTTGGTGGCTATTTAAGCTTAATGGGAACTAACATTTCAAGGACAGAACTGATAAGACTTGCAATATTAGTATCAACTGAACATCTTGTAATGTGTGTTCTTAAGAAAGCTAGGTGGTATTTATTTTTCCACATTATATGAATCATACTGAGAATTCCTTCTTTTAAAGCTATGGGTGTGAAGAAGTCCCTTTATATTCCAATACCTATGAAATTAATAAAACTAAAGGCATGCAAACACATAGATTTTTATTTAAATATGAGGATAATAAAATAAGTTTCTGTATGAAAGAATAATAGAAATATACTTTGTCTCCATGAAGAAATGTCATGAGAAGTCTTAACTATACATTGACTAGCATTTGTTTTCAATACTTCAGAGTTCTAGATGCCCCAGAATTCATGTACCTTAGGATTGTAGCTTTCAGAACGAAGCTCTGAAAAAAATATGCAAGTATCTTATGATAATGACTTAGTATTTATATTTGACATTGATGTTCAATGGATAGAAAACAACAAAAAGAAACATTTATCAAAAACCTCTCTTCATGACTCTTATACTATTGCATAAGAGTCGCTTGGCAAAGAAAACATTCATTTTAATTTTGAGTACCTAATAAGTTTGCTTTTTCAAGCCTTGAACTATTTTTCAAATATTACTATAAAAGTACCTCTATTCATCTTACCTTCCAGGCACCTAAACACTGAAAATACATAAATCATCCAAGAACTAATAAAACAAACAGAGGCTAGCAGAAAGAAACACAAGAAAATAAAAGTGTCGTCTTATAGACCAATACATACAATCTCTAATAGACTGAAATTAAAGAAAAAGACGGTTTGCCTACAGCAAACTTGAGCTACATGTGAAAAGAGCCACATGCATAGCTGTGGAATGTTTGATTTGTCGTTAAGAAGAATGGGAATATATATATATATATATATATATATATATATATATATTCCACAAGGCTTTGGAGATCCTGTCCCAAGTGGGCTTTAAAAAGTAATTGAAGCACAGGGTCGTCTCCTGAAGAAAAATGGCAGTAGAGCTTGAGAAAAAGGCAGAGGATCCTTTAATAGCCTTTCAAGGTAGAAGATTGTCTTGTTGATAGTTTGTGTTTTCTGCCAGAATGAGATGAGAGGTTTTATTTGTAATGACCTAAAAGAAGTTACTAGGAAATAAACAAATACAAATGAAACATACAATTCTGGCAATGTGGTTTGATGGTTAAATGCTCTTGCTGCTCTTGCAGTAGACTTGAGTTGAATTCCTGGAACCCATTTTATGACTAATAGCAACGCCAGTTATCTGATGTCCTCCTCTGGCTTCTTGACTTCAGACATGGTGTGATGAACACACAAGCATACTATAAAAACGCCCACTCTCATAAAATAAAATAAATCAAATCATTTTCAAAAGGATAGGGGGTCAATGTGATCTTTGTAGATCTCACTTTCTTCTCCTTCCTTTTTGAGTTTTTTTTTTTTTTTTTGACCATGCTTTCCCACAACTTCTTTTGGTTCTTTGTTCAGTTTGTTTTATTGTTCATTTATCTTTACCTTAGTTTGGATCAGAACAGAGATAATACCTCATCTTTTATTTAAGTGCTAGTCCTGATTCTCAAACAACCAATATCAAGTGGCTTTAAAACAGCACTGAAACAGACCACAGGTTAGTAACTGGACTTCAAGACACAGAATCTTCAGGAAAGAATTATACTCACGAATGCTTATAACAAGAATCAAACAACACCAACAGAAACACTATACCTCATTCAATTAAAATTTCATCACACATTTACCATCTTGAAAATGTCTTCTGTCGCCGGGCGGTGGTGGCGCACGCCTTTAATCCCAGCACTCGGGAGGCAGAGGCAGGCAGATCTCTGTGAGTTCGAGACCAGCCTGGTCTACAAGAGCTAGTTCCAGGACAGGCTCCAAAGCCACAGAGAAACCCTGTCTCGAAAAACAAAAAAAAAAAAAAAAAAAAAAAATGTCTTCTGTCATCCTTACTATGCCTCTCACACCCACTTCCTTGCTTTTTCTCATTCACCACACACTTTCTATCACTGTAGAAAGGGTTTCTCCTGATTACTTTAAATGGTATTTGTGAAATGCAATCATTATCTACATTTTCTTCTTCACATAGCATAATTGCTTTGAGATTCATCTCTACCGAATCTTTTCTAGGAGAATAAGAATAGCCTACTCCCTACCTAGACTGCTTCCTGGTGGCAAAATTATGGATCCCAAACTCTTCAGTGTTACTGTGAAGAGGTGTCATTAATCACGTCCATAAGCACATAATTCATTCAAAATATTCAATTTGGGAGGATTCTGGTTGAGGTGTCTGAATATCTTACCATCCTCTCTCCAAAAATCTGAAACACACAACCTATTGAGCTATCCCACTAGTTTTAATACCTTCCTTCGGTCAGATTAAAGACAAAAGGAAATGTGTATGAACTCCTATGTAGACACACTCTCTCTTTTGTCTTGGGTGACTCTCTTGAATTACTGTCAGTTTAACTTTTCAAGAGTCATACTTTAGGAAGTGATTGTACATTTTGCATCCCACAATCGCTTCATGCAATATTCAGTTCATTCTCATCATTCCCTGAGAGTTTTTGCGGCTAGTGTTTCATTTAAACCATTGTTGCTATACGTATGTAGAACCATCTAAGTAGAGGTTTTAACTAGTTTTTTTCCTAGCAGCCAATGATGTTACACTGTAAATGGAGACTGCTTTTTTTCTTTTCTGAATAATCACATAGAAACTATATTAATTACAACACCATTCGGCCAATGATTCAGGCATTTTTCTAGCTAGTTTTTGCATCGTGAATTAACCCATTACTGTTAATCTATGTATCAGCATGAGATGGTGGCTTACTGGTAAAGATCCAGTGTCTGTCTCCTTTGGCATCTACAAGACATCTCCTTGACTCTGCCTACTCTCTCTCTCTCTCTCTCTCTCTCTCTCTCTCTCTCTATATATATATATATATATATATATATATATATTCTTCGAGCTTGACTATATTCTGCTAAGTCATTGACCCAAATGGCATTTTTATTAACCAATGGCAATACAGAGGAGAATCTTACATCATTATACACCTCTTCATTTAATTGTTTTTTTGTACTATATATCTTCTTTGGTTAAGTATCAGTGGTTTTTTTGTTTATTGTCTGTTTCTTTGTTTTTAGAAGCATTTTTATTATTGGCATGGAAAGAGTTGGGATATTCTATTTACAAATCAATACTCATACTTGTGATAAATCAACATTTTCTTACAGTATGTGTCTTTTGTAAAACTCCTTAAACATTGGCATTTGAATACTAAATATTTATAATTTGCATAAGCTGTAATATTTCTGATTTTGTAATTATAAATTTATTTATTCATTTATTTTACATCCTGGCTGCAGTTTCCCCTGCTTCCTCTTGTCCCATTCATCCCCACGATGCCCCCTCTGTTTCCACCCCCCATCCACTCATTCTCTTTTTCTATTCAGGAAAGAGCAGGTGTCCCATGAGTATCAACAAAACATGGCATATTAAGTAACAGTAGGATTAAGTACTCCCCAATGTGTAAAGGCTGAGAAAAATGACCCAGTATGAGGAATAGGGTTCCAATGGTCAGTAAAAGAATCTGAGACAGCCCTTGTCCCCAGTGTTAGAGGTCCCACAAGAGGACCAATCTATACAACTGTAACTTATACGCAGAGTGCCTAGGTCAGGCCAACGAAAGCTTCCCGGTTGTCAGTTCAGTCTCTGTGAGCCCTGATTAGCCCAGATTAGTTGATTCTTTGAGTTTTCGTGTGGTGTTCTTGATCACTCTGAATCCTACAATCCTTCTTCCCCCCTTCTGCAGAATTGCCCAAACTCTGCCAAATGATCAGCTGTGGTTGTGCATCTGTTTCCATCAGTTGGCTGGATGAAGCCTCTCTGATGACAATTGTGCTCAGCACCAACCTGGTCACAGGAGAAGGCCAATTCAGGTTATGTATCCACTACAGCTAGGAGTCTAGGCTGGGATCATTCTTGTAGATTCTTTAGGAGATTCCCTTATGTCAGGTTTTTACCTGACCCCAAAATGCACCCCCATTCAGCATTCTTCCCCTCTTTCAGCAGAACTCTTCCCCTTCCTGCCCCTACACCCTAAACTGATTGCTCATGTTCTCATCACCTGCCCACAGTCAAATCACAAAATCTCTTCTATTTTCTGTTCTCAGGGAGATTCACCTGTTACCCCAGGAACCCAAGCTGTAATATTTAAACATGCATTTTAAGGACAGCATTTCTATAAGTTCTTGCCAATGAGTATCTGTTAATGCTGTGGTGTGGACAAATATTATCTATAAATCCAAATGTCCCAGTGCCCCAGCTTTATGGGTACTATGAACGAGAGAGCAAGTGAGTTAAGGTTGGCATGCCATACATAGACATTATAGTCCATTTTAACTCAATGTAAAATGGCTCTACTCCTCTTACTCGATAGGAAAGAAAGAGAATGTTCTAACAGCAAACAGACTTGAGACAACCCCAAAACTTCACAAATTGCTCTACTAAAGATACTGCAGCCAAGCTAGGCCCCTCCATTTATTCCTTTAATCACAGAACTCAGTGACTAAAGCAGGAGAATCATTATGAGCTGCAGGCCAGGTAAGCTACTTCATGAGCTCTCGTCTAGTCTGTTCTATATCTCAGAGAAGAGAGAGAGAGATCAATGGCAATAAAAACGCTACACACAGAATAGGAACATTGAATGGATTGTTACTAAAGAGCATTTTAAACTGAGGAGTTAAGCTTGCAAGTATACATTGCTTCACAATCTCAACTCCTCGTATGTAAAGGTCACCCTTCTCTAGATATTTGCTACTTTGTGATTCTGCCCTGGAATGAAAACAACAATATTGTCTTTCCTATTTAGGAAAAAAATTTATATTCCTTGTAAATTACATGACCCTCTTGCTTTAACACTTTGAAACCAGTTTCTTCATATCATTAATTTGACCTAACGGGAGCCATTCTATCTCTAATCCTCACATTGTCATTTACCCCCACCTTCCCCAGATATCTGGCACACATCACAGCCCTACCTTTGGATTTTGTCTTAGCTACTTTTCCTATTGCTACGATAAAATAAATAAATGCATAAAAATAAAGAGTAAAAACAACTTAAGGAAAAGGGGTTTACTAACCCAGAATCCACTGTGGAAAGACAATCATGGCGGCAAGAGCTTGAGCTGGAACATGGTGTTCATTGTCAGGAAGCAGAGAAGATCAAAGCCCAGTGCCATTGTCCTTGGCATCTCAGTCAGCCTCCACTGTCAGCCACATTCAGAGAGTCCGGTTTGATCACATGCTCCATCAATCCCATTACAGCTGGCCTTGGTGATTTCCCATTAGATCTGTCCCACCGTCTCAGTGGGTAAACGCACCCCTCGCGGTCCTGACTTCCTTGCTCATGTTTTCCCTCCTTCTGCTCCTCATTAGGACCTTGGGAGCTCAGTCCAGTGCTACAATGTGGGTCTCTGTCTCTATCTCCATCCATCGCCAGATGAAGGTTCTATGGTATTCGATGCTCACCTTCCTGGACCTGGGGAGACTTGGGAGGACCTTGGACTTCCCATAGTGTAGGGAACCCTGACTGCTCTTTGGCCTGGAGAGGGAGGGAGTGGGGGTGTGGGTGAAGGGGAGGGGAGGGAAGTGGGAGGAGGGGAGGAGATGGAAATGTTTAATTTTAAAATAAAAATAAAAAACACAAGAAAGAAGTAAATTGTGCAATAAGAATATTACTAGTCAGATATATAAGATCATACGCAGTTAAAAAAAAAGAACAGAGTAGGGAACCCTGATGGCTCCTTGGCCTGGAGAGGGAAGGAGGGGAGGTATGGGCGGAGGGAAGGAGAGGGAAGGGGGAGGAGGAGGGGAGGGAAGGGGGAGGAGGAGAGGAGGAGATGGAAATTTTTAAATATAAAAAATAAACCATGAGGGCTGGAGAGATGGCTCAGCAGTTAAGAGCATTACCTGCTCTTCCAAAGGTCCTGAGTTCAATTCCCAGCAACCACATGGTGGCTCACAACCATCTGTAATAAGGTCTGGTGCCCTCTTCTGGCCTTCAGGCATACATGTAAACAAAATATTGTATACATAATAAATAAATATTTAAAAAAAATAAACTATGAAAAAAAAGAAGCAGAGAAGAGTGAACACTTGTGCTCAGCTCACTGTCTCCTTCTATACCATCCACAATCTCTGCCTACATATTCCCAAGTGAAGCAAGTGAACCTTCCAACTACTGTTATTCTACTCAAGATATCAACAATTGAAATTCACCATGGAAAATTCTGTCCACATTCATTACCTATGCAAGGTAGCACTTTTCTTAACAAGGTATTATGTTCTTTATATCATCTATGATACTATCCTTAATAGAGGTGTAAAGTATAATTTGAGTCTGCTTATTTGGATCACTCTCCAGACGTATTATTTTACATGGAGTCTTGGGAAAACTGGAGCTGAGGCAGAGATTAGCCACCAGGAAGATGACTAGGAAATGCCCTTTGAAATAACACAAAGTCAGGATTGAAGGAAATGAAAGTGATTTAACTATTGTATAGCAACAGCAAAAGAAGTCAACTGCCTTTACCTCATGATAGTGACTGTAATGTGATCATCTGCTTTGATATTCTGTCTTGATTTATATATTACATGATAAACTATTCCCCTGAAGTATGAGTTGAAATCAGCTTTCTTTCTTGTGCTGCTTTTATGAGTATTTTATCATACCAACATAAAAAAAAAGCAAAACTAAAACTGGTCGTTATGGACTTTGAAGGCATGCAAGAGGCAAAATGTTAAAATATTACTCAAGTACTTGAATTGAGTTGTTGTAGAGTAACTTTGTACAGACAAAGATGACGAGGCCTAAATTCCGAACCTTAATATGATAATAATGTGGAAACAGACCCATTACCTGAGGGATCTAAGACACTCACCTGCAGAGTTTTTGTATTTTGTTCTAAGTTCAGTGTTTCAGTCAAACCCATCCTGAGAAATCTGATCAGTAGAGATGACACTTAAGAGACAGCCCTGATACAGTAAGAACTGTGTGTGAATGCTACCACTATCAGATTAAAAGGCTAGGCAAGCTGCATGCATGGATTTGAGTGTGATGTGTTTCTTAAGAAGGCAGCTGAAAGGGGCTAACTTGGTACAATTTTGATTAAGTGGACAGGGGAAGGGATAAAGAGGAACTTTAGAATCCAAGTGGTACAGAGAAAATTATGAAAAGTCAGAGGAGGCAATGATTTACTTCAGAGAATTATTGATGATAGTAACCCAAAAGGGGGAGGAAAATTCATCTGAGAAATTATTCTGTTTCCTCTGAAACTGACCAGAGATGAGATATAATGTCTTCCATATGCATAGGGTACCAAATGTATATTCACAGATATTGGTAATATAAAACCTGTGGCGCATTTTCTGTGTCCTGCCAGACACTATTCCAACAATAAAGAGGGCACTTAGAGTTTTCCAGTAGAGGAGCGAAAGAAAAAAGAGAAAGTTTATCACAAACAAACAAGCCAGTGACTGGAGCCGGAATATCTATGTTAGAAATGTATACAGGTTTGACCCCATCTGGGACCTGAGCACTCATGGATGCAGCTGAAAGGGGCTAACTTGGAACAATTTTGACTAAGAGGACAGGGGAAGGGATAAAGAGGAACTTTAGAATCCAGGCTCAAATATGGAAAAGTGTACCTATAAGTAGTGTACACTCCAAGGCAGTGGCGGCAAGAGAAGTCTGTGGTTGTAGTCACTCAAATGAACAGGGTAAATAAAATGCTTCACATTAATAAGCCGATGGAATATTTCTCTCTTTTAAGAACAACAGAATTAGTAGTTCCATTTCAGGCTGAGAATTAATATCAGCAATTTATTGTCAGCTTCATACCTCTTTAAAATACTTTAACAGAAATTATTTTTTTAAATATACTTCAAAAAGTATTGACCTCTGAGTACAAAACTATCTGAGACTGTCACCAGTCAAATTTTGTTATTCAATAGTACCTTTACTGTCGTGAATGCTATATTTTATGATCATTTTTGAGACACTTTCAACATTTAAGAGGATTTCACTTGAGCACGATTTCATATTCTTTAAAAATTTTCATTCTGAAATAACAGGTTTTTATCATACCACTCTGTGTTATATATTTCAAGCCTTTTACCACCTGCATTTCCTCTCTGATATCCCATAATTGGTATCATTCAGATTCAGGGACGAACCAAATGCATGGAATGGAAATCAGTCTGTACTCTGAAGACCCTACATCTTTCTCTGCATCACTATGTGTAGGGTTTTTTTTTTTTTTCAATATGAGCAAGATTCCAGAATGGAAGTATTCCATAGCCTGCACACAGACTTAAGGAAAGCTCTGCTCTCTCTGGATGTTGCTCTTATTCCACACTACCATTTCAACATTCTACCCCACTGTGTTTTTCTGTGGACATTCTGAATTAGTAGAGGGAATTAGTGAGGATTGGGAGAAGTCAAATCACTTTTTATCCTCATTGCGATAATAGATTCTGTTGTGTTCACATGAGCTTAAGAGTTTCTATGCAATCAGCCTTTTGTTTTACCTTGAATGTTTTAGTGCAGACAGTATGCGAACGAAGCTGCACAGTCAGAATAATGAGTGGGAAACTGTTGATGGACGTGGAACTGTTTGTGGATCATATTACAGATGAAGAGAACACACCGTGGACCACGCCTGTTTCCACTGCTCTTCTAAAACAGGAGTGATATCAGCACACACATCGGTACACCTAATTGACCAAGTTATTGACACCAAATGAGATACTCAGTACTTGCAAGACATTTAGCTTTGTCTGAAAGCTTTTTTTTTATTGTAACACCACAGAGAATCCATCTGTGTAGAGGTTTTTAAATGGGCTAAAAGTATGGCTGGCTAATTTCATTGTTGTATGGCCATAGTAGATCACACTTTCACAAACTAAGATGGTGTAGCTTAAGCGATGTGGAATAGCCTACTGCCCCTAGGTGTCAGGCACGTACGTCATGTTACTGCATCTAATTCCCAGACAACTGTAAGACAATGACAAGTGTTAGTGCTTCCAAACATACTAAGTCATATGGACGAATTAAAGATCATATAACAAAGGTTCCAGGCATGATGCCCATTGGAACTTAGGCGAGTAAGAGGATGAGTAGTTAGGAAGACCTGCATCATTCCTGCCCACTGCTGTAGGTCTAGATTCAGGGTTCAACTGTGACAGATTTTGCCCCTTCCTGAGTAGGAGCATGAGGATTAGAATTATTAAGCAAACAGAAAGAGATATAAGAGAAATAAGAAGCAGAAACACAGAACAGTATCAGAAGAGAAATTCAGTGAATACTGAACCACCCGTGTTTATTTTCCACAATCTTATATACTTCACTCCAAAAGGGGAGGTGAGAGGCATCAGACCTTATTAATACAGAATAAGGAATAGACTTGAATTCTCCAAACTTTGGTCCAGGTGAGGCAGATCCACTTCTGCATCTAATATAACTACACTTTAGGTCAGGATCTTTTGTTTGTAGCCATACCTGTTGTCAACAACTTTGAGAGAGCAAAAATAAGCTCAAACTCTTTGATCTTTAGTCAAGGTAATACGGGCTCACATCTATGGGCCCCCACAATCTAGAAATGCTGTGCACTTAGGTTTCACTAAATTTATTTTTGAAGTGGTTTCTTCCTTATTTTCTTTCTTTAATAATAAATTAAACTTAGATTGCTCTAATTTAACTTTATGACATAACTTTTACACTTTTGTCATAACTTATGCATTTGAAAGAAGTATTGTCACATTTATACACAGAAGAGTGTACATGCATGTTGGTGTGCACTCACACACATACACACACAAATATACACATAAAAATTGAAGGATTATTTATAGTGAAGAAAATGGACATGTAGGAGGTAATATGGTGAATAAGTAAAGTACAATGGTATGCATGTATAGAAGGTAAAAGTGAAAATGATTATATTTCATGTTTAGCAAAGAATGTAGCAAAACTAAAGACAAAAGGAAAACAATGTATCCCAGTGCTTTGTCCAACACTGTTTTCCAAAGATTCAGAAAAATCATTCAATTATATAACATCCAACTACATGAAAATCATATTTCTTCTTTAGCCATACACACACACTTGAGTTGCAAATATATTAATTAAAGCACTTCACACACACACACACACACACACACACACACACACGCACGCACGCACACACACACGCACACACACACACATTCTGTCCTCCTGACATTGTAAATTTAAGGGTAAATGCCATTGGCATTACTAATTTCTAATACTGGGATCTCTGTCTGAATCACAACTTACTGAGCTGGAAGATATTCCTAAAGACTCAAATACAGCATATAAAACTGAAATGTGCAATACTTGTTAAAATCTTGGGCATAATTCCAGTGAATAAAAATACTGAATAAACTTTCAATATTTAAGGAGCTCTGCTTCACATCAAGGGTGAGATGCAGTAGACAAAATGAGAATGACTTCAACAATAATGCTACAGGCTATTTTATCAAATGTCGATCTTACAGGATAGCCAAAACAATCTTATACAATAAAGGTACTACTGGATGCATTACCATCCCTAACTTCAAACTCTACAGTATCGAAAACAGCTTGGTACTGGCATAAAAACAGAGAAGTCAACCAATGGAATCGTATAGAAGACCCGAATCTTAAACCACAAACCTATGAACACCTGATTTTTGATAAAGGAGCCAAAAGTACACAATGGAAGAAAGAGGGCATCTTCAACAAATGGTGCTGGCATAACTGGATGTCAACCTGTAGAAGAATGAAAGTAGATCCATATCTATCACCATGCACAAAACTCAAGTCCAAATGGATTAAAGACCTCAATATTAATCTGAACACACTGAGCTTGATAGAGGAGAAAGTGGGAAGTACTCTACAACAAATGGGCACAGGAGATCATTTCCTACGTATAACCCCAGCTGCACAGACATTAAGGACAACATTGAATAAATGGGACCTCCTGAAGCTGAGCAGCTTCTGTAAAGCAAAGGACACTGTCACTAAGACACAAAGGCAGCCTACTGACTGGGAAAAGATCTTCACCAACCCTGCAACTGACAAAGGTCTGATCTCCAAAATATATAAGGAACTCAAGAGACTAGACTTTAAAATGTTAATTAACCCAATTAAAAATGGGGCACTGAACTGAACAGAGAATTCTCAACAGAAGACGTTCAAATGGCCAAAAGACACTTAAGGGCATGCTCAACCTCCTTAGCGATCAGGGAAATGCAAATCAAAACAACTTTGAGATACCATCTTAAACCTGTCAGATTGGCTAAAATCCAAAACACCAATGTTAACCTTTGCTGGAGAGGTTGTGGGGTAAGGGGTACACTCATCCATTGCCGGTGGGAATGCACACTTGTGCAGCCACTTTGGAAAGCAGTGTGGCGGTTTCTCAGTATCTTACATTTCTAAATGCCTTGCATAATCCTATTTCATGTCTAGAAATTTTTTCCAATATAAAAGTAGGGACATAATTATACATTTAGATTTCCTCTTAAAGCATCAGTCAAACTGTATAATTTGGTTTGTTCAAGTATCCATAAGTAATAGAATTGCAAAATCTAGATTTGATTAGATTCACTGCTTGATTCAAAAGTGCATTTTGGTCATTAATAATTTTGATTTGTTGCTTATAGATAACTGCCAAATTTTAGATCCATAGTTTTAATCTTCAATATGTTTTAAGACATTTCCCTATCAGAAAAAAATATTAATAGACTTATATACACACTAAAGAATGTCAGTTCTTATATAATATTATCACCATATATTCAGTAGTATAAATATAAAATGCTATGTTATTGTCATGTATTACAATTAAGTTCACACATAAAAGAGAAACTGAGGGACTGGAAAGATGACTCACCATTGAGAGTGTGCATTGCTTATCCATTTTCCTTTGGGTAAAGAAAATGTGGTTCGTTTACACAATGGAGTACTACACAGCAGAAAAATATAATGACATCATGAATTTTGCAGGCAAATGGATGGAGCTAGAAAACATCATTTTGAGTGAGGTAACCCAGACCCAGAAAGACAATTATCACATGTACTCACTCATAAGTGGTCTTTAAACATAAAGCAAAGAAAACTAGTCCAGAAATTACAATCCCAGAGAACTTAGACAACAATGAGGACCCTAAGAGAGACATACATAGATGTAATCTACATGGGTAGTAAAGAAAAGACAAGATATCCTAAGTAAATTGGGAGCATGGAGACCTTGGGAGAGGGTTGAAGGGGAGGGGAGAGGCAGGGAGGAGTACAGAGAAAACTGTAGAGCTCAGCAAAATAAAAAAAAGAGTATATATTGTTATTGGAGAGAACCTTAGTTTGTTTCCCAACACCCATGGTGAGGAACTTATAACTGCCTATAACACCTGCTTCAAGGTACTCAATGCCTCTGGTTTTGTGGGTACCTGCCATCAATCTGAAATACCCCCACAGACAGACAGGCGACAGACAGAAAATGTAGCATGTAAGCACAATGAAATTCAATTTTTTATAAGAATGAAATCATAGCCTCTGCTGGAAATGAATGAAATGAATCATATGTTAACCCAAATAAGATAGACTCAGACAATTATGTACTCACAATATGTGAGCCCTAGTTTTTCATATATATATATATATATATATATATATATATATATATATATATATATATGTGTGTGTGTGTGTGTGTGTGTGTGTGTGTGTGTGTGTGTGTGTGTGTGCATATAATATGTATGGGAGGTTGTAGATCTGTAAACTAGAAGAAGGACCATAAGATGTGAAAGTTAGATTGATGTGGGAATCCCCTATGTGTGTTGTGATTATCATTAATGAATAATGAAACTGCCTTGGCCTGTTGATAGGGTAGAACTTAGGCAGTCAGGGAGGACTCGACTGAATGTTGGGAGAAAGAAGGGTAGACTCAGGGGACGCTATGGATCTGCCCCCAGAAGTGCTGAAACTTTGCCGGTAGACCATGACCTCATGGTAATATATAGATTAATAGAAATGGATTAAATTAAGATGTAAGAGTTAGCCAATAAGAAGCTAGATCTAATGGGCCAAGCAGTGATTTAATTAGTACAGTTCCTGTATGATTTTTTTTTGGGCTGGGTAGCAGGGACAAACAAGCAGTCTCCTTGCAACAGTAGATATTCCGAGGGCAGGGGGTGGTAATGAAATGGGTACAATATGAAGACAAAAGCAAAAAGTAGCTGGGAGGAGAACCACAACCAGAAAGTGAGAGTCAGTGGTGGGTGTGGCTGGTGGAAGTACATCTATTGATGAATAACAACAAGTTCCCCAAGAAGTGCCCTTAACCTGTAACTCTGCGTGTTGACTTGAAAACTAAAATAAAGATGATAAAACTAACAAAAACTAAAGTTCTGACACAAAATTTTTAGATTATTCATTAGTATACTTGCCTTTGCATTTGAGTGCAATACATGCCATAGGTTGCAATTGAGCCAATCAAAATGTTGATTAAGACCAGTAAGAAGAATATCAGTTCAAGCTGTTAGAGAATGTGTAGAGACCAAAAATAGGATCGCTAGTAATATTGAATAATAACCATCATTTAAGGTTCTTCTTGACCAACATAAAATGTTATGCAGAGATTTATGAGTGGACAATTCTCAAGATAGATTTTTTATATACTGATTATATAGACCCATGCAAAAATATATTAAAAGGAATATTTGATACAAGACAGATAATCTTTAGAAATCATTTTCGTTCCTAAGGGCCAGTGAGATGGTTTTGTGGGTAAAGATGCCTGTGTCAAGCCTGAAAAGGTGAGTTGATCCATGGACCCATATGATAAAAATAGAACCAATACCCCAAATTATTCCCCCCTCTCCTTCTCTCCCTCTCTGTAGATCTGTAAAAGATACTCTACCTGGACAAAAGTGGCATGAACATCATGGAAGTAATCAACCTCTTTGGACTGGATTCAATTCCTATTCCACAAGATAAAATCCATACCTGTCACAAATGTTGACTGGAGACCCACAGCAATGCTATAGGAAAAAGAACTGATGCTGCTTTTCAAAATGAGTTTCTGTTCTGATTAATAACTTCTATATTACTCAGTCTGTTTTCTTGCCAATATATTTCCCATGGCCCCTACATGCAAGATGTCACCATAATTCTGCATCCTAGATAGTTCTGAAAAGCAATAAATGAATTGTAAGAAATGTAGGGCTGAAATGTAGATTCTCTTTATTTTATGTACACCAGAGTTCAGAGTCATGAACACTAGCAGTATTTCACTGAACTGGATTGAAGACCTTTTTCTCAGGCAACACCTCATAACTAAGAAATGTAACTTGACACCTGATAATTTGGATTATCTGAAAATACTTTAGCATTTTCTAGGCAGAGAGGGTATTTAAAATAATTTCCAGATAAGTAGAAGTGTCTTTGACATTTTCTGCTTCATGAAAAAGTCTGCCAGATACTATGGGCCTATAGGTTGAAGATGAATTCTCCAATGATACAGAAGAACTTTGGGTGATTGTCTAGGCAAAGAGATGTCTCTCTCAATTCTAGTGTTTTGGAAGTTGCTTATGATTCACTTCCTGTTAACTTAGGTAATATTATATCCTTCTTGACTCTTTGATGGAGTTGAAGAATAGATAGCTATATTTATAGTTTTTCTTAGTTATGATAAAAGATAAAGTAGATATAAATATTGTAACTATAATTTTGCTTAATATCTGTTTTGCTATATGCAGTTTTATTATATTAAACAAAATCTTCCCTTTTGTTTAAACAGAAAAGGGGAAATGGTGTGGGAAGTCCTTCTATATATGTGTTGCTTTTATTGGTTAATGAATAAAGATAGGGCAGAATAGAGCTAGGTGGGGAAGACTGAACTGAATAATTGGAGGAACAAGGTGAAGTCAGGGAGAAGCCATGGAACTGCTACCAAAGACACATGCTCCAACACCTTTCAGGTAAGCCACAGCTACATGGCAATACACAGATTAATATAAATGGGTTAACTCAAGATATAAGAATTAGCTAGAGCCGGGCGGTGGTGGCGCACGCCTTTAATCCCAGCACTCGGGAGGCAGAGGCAGGCGGATCTCTGTGAGTTCGAGACCAGCCTGGTCTACAAGAGCTAGTTCCAGGACAGGCTCCAAAGCCACAGAGAAACCCTGTCTCAAAAAACCAAAAAAAAAAAAAAAAGAATTAGCTAGAAATATGCTTAAGCTATTGACCAAGCAGTGATTTAAATAATATAGTTACTGTACGATTATTTTGTGGGTTGAGCAGTGGCCTCCACCAACACCATATTTACACTTGGGAAGCTATGACATCTAATTATATATCCTTATTAATGTGAGTAAATACATTTTGTAGAAATCATCATGGTCTGCACAGTTGGTGGATGAAATATGCTCAGGACAATATTGCCTTCCTGAGGAAGTCCAAACTTATAAGCACAATCTGTTTTAAGGTTGCATAAGTGATACCAGGAAATCACGGTATCTTCAAAACGGCATACAATACTAAAAATCACACTGAATAATATTTTCAGGCATACATAACATATCTATATCATACATTAGTGTCTTAAGATGGCAGTTGTATTCAAAATTTCTATGATTAAAAACTGAATAACTTTATAGCTCCAATAGGTTCAGAGGCAAACAGATATTATTTTTTGGAAATGAAGTTATTCTTTCAGTTTATAGTTTAAAAACAATATATTTACTCCAAGAAACCTATAATGGATAAAAACAGTTTTCTTTAAAGGTCAGTTTGCTTACTCTTATTTCTATTCAATCAGAACTTATTGGAATTTAGATCAGAACAGTTGTTTTTCCTATCAGGTTAACAAAAACATTTCCTCCTTAAAATACCAAGCTTGGTACAATACCAACTTTATATTTGCATGAACCTTCTCTTCTGAATATTTTCTCTACATCCACACTATTCATTTTTTTCTCTTTCATTTTATATTTTCATCCCAAACTACTTTTTTTCCTGTCAACCAATACAGAAAGAAAAGAATAAAAGATGTGCTGAGAAAGTTTTCCCAAAAATTACACTTTTTTGGTGCAGTTCAGGCATCTGAAAGCAAAGGTACCCATTAAATGTAGCTTCAGGCAGACATCAGTCGAGCTGTCTTCATGCCTGATTGTCTTGAGAGGCTCCCAAGGCACCAGGCAGCACTTCAGAGAACACAAAGACGCTGCTGAACCACTAGTGTAACTTTGGTGTGCTGGCGGCAGGCTGTGACTCTGCTTTCTACACTTCTATTTCTTTTTCAAAAAATATCAAACCATGCCATTACCCTTAGGAGAGAAAGACCAGGGGTCTGATCCAGAACCACTGATTAACTGATAGCCCAAGGAGACCATGATGGGTACAAGGGACACTGCTCAGCTAAACAAAGGGCAGCCTTGCCTTAGGATGCCTTTTGGTCTTCAGAAATTCTTGACCTTGATTACCAAAGTCATTTTCGCTCGGAGAGTGTGTCAAAGCTTCTTGACTTAAAGTGGAATACCTGTGAATCTTGATGAACACCAAAGAGAAATGAAACCAGTGAGTCAAGAACGAGGCTGTTGAATTTTGCCCGCTTCACATGTTAGATACATATTTTTCTAACAGTATTTCCTTAAACCAAACCAAAAGCATTTTATAAAATTGTCGTATTTGGCTTGTTTTTCAGATGGTAAAAGCTTTTCCTCCTGTATCTCTCATTTCCGTTAGGTCACTCTTAGCACGGCTCCTCCTGATATCCAAGCAACTTATCTCCCTAGCTCAAGACCTGTAAGCATGATCTCATGGTACTTTGTATCTGCAAAGAGCACACTAGTGAGCCAGAATTTATTTTAAAAAATAAATAAAAAAGAAATAGAAATAGTTGGTGATTGATGGAGTGATAGAGCTTGAAAGTGATGAATATTGAGGTATTATTCAAAATGTTAACATTGGTACACCCTAATATGAGAGGAAGCCATTTATATTACTTAAATGATCACATATCCATTTCTTGATGTGAGATTCCTCTCTGTATGCTGTGAATACCATTGGTTAATAAAGAAAACTGTCTTGGGCCTGTTAGGGAATAGAGGTAGGCAGAGAAAACTAAGCTGAATGCTGGGAGAAAGGAGGCAGATTCAGAGAGAAGTCATGCAGCCCTCTGGGACACAAACGTCAGAACATTAGCTGGTAAGACACAGCCCCATGGTGATATACAGATTAATAGAAATGGGTTAAATTAATATGTAAGAGTTAGCCAATAAGAAGCTAGAGCTAATGGGCCAAGCATTGATCTAAATAATACAGTTTCTGGGTGATTATTTTGGGGCCGAGCAGCTGGGAACCAATAAGCAGCCTCATCACAACAATTTCTGTTTAGATAGACACTTCAACTATGATTTTCTTTGTTTATTTAGCTCTTTTAGAGCACAAGGGTAGTTCTGATAGCATCTTTACTAATGAAAAAATGTGCAAAGAGTGTTAGTCATTATGCATTTAAGGGTATGTTTTACTTCTGTTTGTTTAAGGTCTGCTTATCACAGCATGATTTGTTCTTCTCCTAAAAATTTCTATTCATTTCAAATTTATATTCAAATACTTATAGCAAAAAGTAAAAGTCAAAACGAATATATAGGATCAGAGACACTCTTTAGACCATAAAATTGTGATGTTTACAAATCCCAAGTATTTTGCCATATTTGAAAGGAAGAAATAGATTTTTGTTAACCTATTGTAAAAGGAGATTGATTGTCTTAGTAATGTGACAGTCAAGGTATTCCTGGTCATCTTGCCTCATTTCTCAATGGAGGGCTAGACTTAATACTTGCCATCACTAAGTCTTTATTTGACACCCACAAAGTAAACTGTCATGTGTTTGGAATTCTTATAGCAGAAATGTGTCTGATCCATTAATAAGTTTTGAAATAATAAATTCACTTTTATAATTATTTCATTATTAGCCAAAGAGTATATATTTAATTCAATGTTTTGTACATTTGGTTTAAAATGGAGAAGTTTGGGTTAACTGGAAAGGCAAAAAGACTCATAGTCAGGAAAGTATGTATCCACATTCTTCAGATAGCAGGATAACACAAGGAAGACCTCAATCAAGTTTGTTAATTTTGATTGAATTTTTAATATTTTTTTGGGGGGGATTGCTGTGTACCAGCACAAAATGTCAGGAAGACAGAGGGCAACCTCAAGAGTAGGTTATCTATGTATTCATCCAGGGGGGAGCTATTCAGTTTGCCAGACTTGGCAACAAACAGCTTTAGATGCTTAGCCATCTTACCAGCTTAATTTTAAAATTGCTTTTTATGCATGTAGGTGTGAGGTTGTGTGTGAGTGTTCATGTATGTGCACATGTGGTGTAGTGTGTGAAGAATATTTGTTTAACACAAGCTACACACTAAAGGAAAACCTCTTCTGGCAAATGGGGAAATGTTCAAGCATCCACACCTAATAGGTGGTCTCTGGAATGACTCCTTTCTAGCAGAAATCACATTATGATTTAGTCAGCTCTGACAGTGGATGAGATAATGGAGTTGTTGAATTTGCAGCTGGGCTGTTTTAATTGTTCCTTCCATCACTCATTATTGAGTGATACTCAACTCCCATAAAAGTAATTTGAACAAAACTTCCATCTTTGCAATACACTAAGCTAAGCTTTCTCGCTTTAGAAGTAAACAATTTAGCACCTTAATCAGTGTTGTTAGACACCTGAAAACTGCTATGTAAACATCTCTATGCTCTGCTACATATGTCACTTCCATTTTCTGTAGAAACTTTAATTAGATTGGCATGTGAGAAGGAAACTGTGGACCACGTTATTAAGGTATGAACTGGGCATTTACAGTAGCACATCCTGAGGGCTGCAGAGACTACATGTTTAGGATGAAAACAACACATCTGGACAAAATCAATATCATCAAAGGACTCAGTGTAGTTCTGATTACTGTGCGGACATCATTTCAAGGATTCTGCTAAAGTAAAATGCTTTTGAAGCACCTTTTCTTCTGCAGGTCCCTTATTAGGTGCAAGAGAATTTCCCTCTGCTTAAGAAAAGCTGTTAGATTGAGCATCACAGCTGAAGATAAATCTATTTTAGGTTTTAATACCAAACCAGAAATATGGCATTTAAGTTGCATTATCAGTTCAGGTAATAAAACTCCATGTAAAACCTGTTAATTAGTACTAACTAGGAATGAAGAATGATTGATAATACAATGATGAAAATCAATTGCCATGTGCTAAAAATGGCTAGCTGTAACACTGCCCACAGTTAGATTTTATTGCATTTGTCATTGCTCTTTTTACCATGACCATATTCAATTAGAAAAAAAAAAACTTAGTACAGATTATGGTGTCATACTTTTTTCATAATTTAAAAATGTGTTTGTGGGTTTTAAATAGGCAGAGAAAGTAATGTCCTTACAGTCTTTCCAAGGGCAGAAGAAATGAAAAGAGTAAGTTTCTCGTCCAACTAAATAAACACAAAGCAGAGAATGTGAATAGATGATTCAACTTTTCATTTGAAAGTGTGTTGGAATTTCTCTCATTAAGTCATGGCTTTAAGGATTGATTCAAAGAGAACCTCTCTGAAAAAAATTGGATGACTGTTGGTTGCATATACACATCGCTTTCCCCAGTGTAATTTACATTGATTAAGATTGGGTACATTTTATGCTTTATGCTGCTGAATTTTTATGGGTTTGGAGCCAAAGTCTAATTTCCTTGGAAATATAATTTTAGGGAAATGCTGTTTAAGTATAGCCTCTAATTACTACTTACTTCTTGTCTCTTTCTGGAAAAATAACAGCAAAAACTAAAGCTCACAAATTCCATTTAGTAGAGCAGGTCATGTAGGAAATAACTCCAGGGAAAATGAACTTTGGCCATTTATTCTGAAGTGGCAACTACCACCCAATTGGGGACTGACTAGAGAAGATTAAAATAAAGATGTAAATTTGGTTCTCCTATCTTCTGAGCTATGTGTTTGATTTATCTATGGCCCTGTTATTTACAGTCATAGTGAGATAATCCTTTCAGGGAATAGTGAACTTAGTAAGGCTAGTTGAATTTCTTTTGTTAAGCATACAGACTTTTAAAATTATGAATAACATAAATTACCTATAACATATTTTAAAATACATTTTAAATTTTGAATTGAATTCCTCACGTTAGTACAGCATTATTGGATTGCAGATTGTAGCACTATAAACTGAGTCTCTGAATACTGCTTTATTTTTCTGTGAATTTTTTTCTGAGTTAATTGAGCATTAAGTATTTTTAATATATAAAAATGGATAGCTAATTTGAGAATGTTTCTGTGTCTAGCCAGGCTTCCATATTCTGGCTATTCTCCTTCTGCTTCTGAGTGTTGAGATTACAGGTGTGAGCTAATACCCTGACTTCACTTTGAATTTCTCTTGGCAATTAGTGTGTTCTAGCACTCTCCTGTTGTGCCACTTAAACTTTTTATTTTAAAAATAAAGTGATTGTAATACAATTCCATATGTCTTGCTTACTTTGTAATATCCTGTAACATTAAGGAAATTAAAATCTTGGGAACTGGAGAAATGGCTTAGGGATGAAAAGGGCAGCTTCAGTCACATGTACACATACTGTTCTCATAGACTCAACTAAAAAATTACACACATATAATAAAATTGTCATTTTTGAGTGACAAGTCCATTAAAGAGCTCCTGAAAACCAATTTTAAAATTCTCTCTTGCCACCCATGACAACAAAGTTATATATATTATTCATATTCTCAGTGGGATTTCATGACATTCCTCCATGATGCCTAGAAGGCTCATAGGAAAAATTGGTTTTATTTATATTTATGCATACTATAAGTTCAATCCAGATCTTTGAGCTACTATATTACCACTGAGGTAAACTCTAGCTTAAGTTATTCTGGGAGAGATAAATTTAAATACAATAAAACAATTGCACATATGTTAGGCAGGTCTGTAAGCATATGGAGGTAAGAGGAGCGTGACAAGCAAGCATGTGGAGGTCAGATGGGTGACATACAAGTGTGTGAAGGTCAGATGGGTGTCATGCTAGTGTGTGGAGGTCAGACAAGGTGACATGCAAGCATGTGGAGTTCAGACAAGGTGACATGCAAGCATGTGGAGTTCAGACAAGGTGACATGCCAGTGTGTGGAGGTCTAAGATCCATTAACAGGAGTGGGTTCTCTCCTTCCATCATGAGTGTCCCATGGAATTCAGGTCTTCAGGCTTAGTGACAATTACCTGAAGTTCCATTTAATTGTCCTATTGTCAAACTGAAGACTATTGACAGAGGTTTCTGTACTGCCCAGTCCTACAGACATTCTGTCCTAAAGAAAAACACAGAAGTCTACATTAATTATAAACTGACTGACATATTAGCTCAGGCTTCTTATTAACTAACTCTTACATCTTAAATTAACCCATAATTCTTTTCTCTTTAGTCAGGTAGCTTGGTACCTTTTATTAGAGACACATTCTCATATTGCTTCCTCTTCATCTGGGTGATGACTGCAGACTTAGCCTTTCCTCTTCTCAGAAGTCTCCATCTCTTGCCACCCCACCTATACTCCCTGCCTGGCTACTGGCCAAACAGCATTTTATTAAACCAATACAAGTGACGAGTCTTTACAGGGTACAAAATACCATTGTCCCACAGCACTTTCCCTCTTTTTTATTTTCAAAACAAGAACTCTAAATCTAATAACCTTTGTTTAGCTTTCTTTCCTGATCATCAACCATAACAATTTGTAATCAACACTTTGAGCAAAGACAAACATCCATAGTCCATTTTTTTTTTTTGGAAATGTTGGCATAGTTTGCTAGGCTACTTCCTGTTGATTGGGGTCCCTGACAATCTTATGGGGACCTAAGAAAATTTAGTACTATGGTCAAGTCCTGATTGGAATATTCTGTGAGGCTTGATCATATCAGCCATCAGTCTTGAGGTTGTTCTGGATGTAAAACTCAGAGGAAAGCAGAACTCATCAGAAAGCATCAGAAGGGGGCAATGCAAATCAAATAATCCCACACTAGCTCCAAACAGGGAACATTAAGGTTTTTCTTTATTAAAAGGGAAAACTCACAGAACAGCTATGGGGATCCAATATCCAGGTGTGGAGGGCAGGAAGAGAGGGGCAAGTGGACAAGACCACAGCTTTTTGGAACCCCAAAGCCATGCCTCAACCTGGTCCAGGCTTTCAAAGGCCATTGACTGAATTCCCCATCAGAGGACAGGAAAGACTTAACAGCCCTTTTGTCTAGGTACCTGGAAAAGCACCTCTTAGAACATATCATAAGAGTGATATGCCAACGGGTACTAGGGAGACTAAAGTTCTGGTGTCTATCTCTGGCAAGGCTACATTGCTTCTCTTTGACTCCACCTTCTTTCTCCCACCATTCAGTTTAATTTTTCCCACCTTGCTCTGTTCTACCCTATCAGGCCAAGCCAGTTTCTTTATTAACTTATGGCATTCCCAGCATATAGAGGGGAATCCCACATCAGACTATAGGCTCATTTTGTTATCCTTTGTTTTACACCTAGTATCCAGTTATGAGTGAGTACATACCATGATCATCTTTCTGGGTCTGGGTTACATGACTCAGGATGGTTTTTTTGTTTTGTTTTGCTTTTTTTTTTTTCTGGTACCATCTATTTGCATGCAAATTTCAAGCCATCATTGCTTTTTTTTTAACCACTGAATATACTAAAGGAATATTTCTGGTTCAAATTGAAGTAATCTGGTTGTGACCCCTGCTTCTTTATATATATATATATATACATATATAATTTTAGTACTTATTGAGAGATAGTGTCCTCCAACTTTAAAATAGTAAATTGTAACATTCAACTAAGTTTATACCATTGTATAAATTAAAAAACTATCACAAACAACTATTAAGACTTTTGCTATATGAATTTTTTGTAAGTGAACATCTTGTAAGATATCACTATGTAGTAAATAATGTTGCCTATGTTCAAGAATCATAGTAAGTTTATTCTTCCCAAACATTTTTCAATTCAGGATATTCCATGCTGCCTTTCATTGTGGATTTGTTGAGTTATAAAACACTGCAGCTGCTTCTGTTAAATATTAAAATGCAAATGGGTTAAATACAAATTCTCAAAGAACAGCTGAGAGTATTGACATGAGTGTGCATTCACATGTCCCTCCCACACACATGTATGCAAGTAAGGACACACACAATTTTTGCATTTTAATCAGCACTAAAAGAAACAACAGAGTCCTCATTCTCAAAACACAACCCAATAAGGCTCTGTGGTCCCTGAGGACTAGACGATGCAGAAACTTCTTTCTCCACAATGGTTTCAACTACAACTCAGAGACAAATGGGGATTATTAAAATAAAATAAGTAGTACAAACACCAGAAGGAAATGTTAAAAATATTTGAAGCAGCATTTATGAATAGCAGTAGTCATGCCTTGGAGCACCAAGGCACCTGTATAATAGTTATTTTCAGTTGCTGAAAATAGATACTGATTTGCTACTGCTGTTCTGATTTTTGTTTCTTATATCCTTAAAGTTTAATTTTCATTAATTTTTTTGGAGAGTTATATCTTCTACTTCCTACTTGTTTTTTTTCTCCAATGATTCAAAACTCTAAGCTTTGTAAATTGTTATCCCATGCTTACAAATTTATTTCACTAATATTAATAAGTTTTCTCATACACAGGCATTCGGGAGTACTGATAACTCAACTGAGTGGCTTTTAACTTGCACATTTCACCTACACAGATAGCACCTTGAATTTATGCAAAATATGTATATGCCTAGAACTATGGCCACAAAGCAGTCGAGACATACTCGAAGCTCAATTTCTCGTAAACCTCTTCATCAGTGAGCTTGGTTCTTTATGACTGTCTGGAATTATTATACCTCACACATACAGACATGGCTAGTTAGACTTTGGTGCTGTTGAAACTGTATCTGATAAGACCTCTCTCACCTTGCTTTTTTTTTCTTTTTTTCTTTTTTTTTGGTTTTTCGAGACAGGGTTTCTCTGCAGCTTTTTTAGAGCCTGTCCTGGAACTAGCTCTTGTAGACCAGGCTGGCCTCGAACTCACAGAGATCCGCCTGCCTCTGCCTCCCGAGTGCTGGGATTAAAGGCGTGCGCCACCACCGCCTGGCTTCACCTTGCTTTTTCTCCATGTATTTAATTTCCCTCTTAATCTATAAAGTAAATGAGATAGTTTTCAATCCCTTTGCCCTAGTTCTGTGGAAAGGGTAGGGATTCATTAAATATACATTAATATGTATTTTTGTTTTCTGCTGAGTGATACATCTTACTTTTAAACAATAATATATTAATAAGCTTTTGGCATGTTCTTATTGCTTTCATTTCCTTATACAGCATATAGATTATCCAAATATTGGCATTTAGTGGGAGAATTAAGACATATTGAGATAAAACTGTGTTTCCAGAAATCTCACTTATAACACTGGTTAGGATTCTAGTTTCAATTATGATATCATAAAAGGAGCCAGTGTCATGGTTTTCAAAATCCATGTCCAGGGATACTTCTTTTGGTTGTATGACACATAGTATTTAAAGATACACATTATTTTATCATCATTGTTTCTTTTTATAACCATGGCATCATGTTTAATGGAACTTACTGAATCTTGCATAGAGTGGTAAGAAAATGATTTCTCTACAGTGAATCACACATTGATTTGAACCCTGATTCTTTGCATTTTAGTAGTGTCGGTTCCCCAGGGACCTCTTTGCTATGTAGAACAGGGGAATCTGCACTTATATCTCCCTTAGAAGCAAGGAGAATACACCCTTCTGTAAATGAATAAAATGCAATTTACAACAGGCTTTATTTTGTATATTTTGACCATCATGTGAAACTATTTCCAGATTAGAGAAGCCAGAGGGTGGTTGGAACATATCATCTGTGCAGCAGCCTTATTTTAGTGGTTTTGATTTTCAAAATTTTAGCTGCAGAGTCCAAAGAGAACAGGCAGGTTTGTCAAGTAATATCCTACAATCAAAATATGTGCTTAGTGTGCTTTTTATTCTTATGCTCATCAAGTTAAATTTTAATTAGGTATGTTCCCATTTTTCTCATTGGATCTACTATGTATTTCTCAGGTGCTTCATAATCTGGCCAAATGCATGAAAATCTGATGAAGTAAATTAGCTAATCAACATATCTTTCGTTGGCATCTTTGTTTTTAAAAATTATGTTGACTTTAATTCCAAAAACCTAATTTATGTGATACAATAACTTTCTAATGCATCATAGGATCGGATATCTTCCTATTTTGTAATTCTCTCCGTGAAATTTTAGTACGATTGAGAGCTTAAATATGGGCAATTTATAAGGAAAATAAATATTGACCCAGAGTTTTAGTTGTTGTGATGCCCCAATTTGAATGATGAGAAACTTAACTTACAAGGACATTCTTATGCTTTCATGTGGTAGAAGACAAATAGGGAAGAGAGATAATGGAAGAGAGAGAAACAGAGAGATCGAAACAGAGAGACAGACAGAAACAGAGAAAGGCAGAGGACGCACACATACATACACACACTCTTGGATAAGAAGCCTACTGCTAAGATAACTGCTTGTATAACGATTAGGGTATTTACTCATTTATGAAGATGAAGTCCTTGAGCCCTAATTACCTAATAAACTTTTCACTTTTTAATATCATGGCAAGTGAATTTCAACACATGTTTTGGAGGTCACAAGCACTGAGATCTTAGCGTAGCAGTAGTGGTGATAAGCTTTCATGTTGCAATGCCTCATTTGCCTGTGCTTCTAAGAGGGATATGAATTTATTTTGATAACCTTTGACATGTTATACTGATATGCCATATTAGTAATTCCCCAATTTTACTAGTTCATATTAATTGTCAGAGTAATGGATTTCATCATCAAAATTTCATGCACTTGTACAGCGAGCTTTGATCATATCCTCTCCAATTATCCTGTCTTAACTCGCCTGTCTTTTACTCATATTTTTACTTGTATTTCAGGTATGAGTTATTACTCACAATGTGTGATATTTGTCCTCAGGAGTCTTTTTTCTAATGCTGATCATTATTGTCTCCAGTTATATTCATTTTCCTTAAAGGAATATCATCTTGGTTCTCTTTATGTCCGAGTGATGCTCTTTTCTGTATGTGTATGTGATTTTTTTTAACCTACTGTTCTGTTAAAATATCCTCAGCTGGTCCTATAACTTGACTTTTGTAAATAATATTGTGGTTAGCATGAGGATGCAGGTATTTATTTCAGATGCTAACACTGATTCCTTTGGTCTTATACTCAGGAGCAGTATAGCTGAATTATATTTTAGATTTCAAGGAATCTCTAAACTGATTTCTATTGTAGCTGAATTAATTTACATTCGCCCCAGTAATATATGAGGTTTTCTTGTTTCCTGCATCCCCACCAACACATGCTGCTTTGTGTTCTCTTGATAACAGCCATTCTTACTGGGGAGAGATGGGATTCAATATAGTCATGCTTTGACATTCCCATGTGATTACAGTTGATTATAGTGGTTGTGTGCTTGTACTTTTTCTCTTGAAAAGTGTCTATTAATCTGCTTAACTCACTTATTGATTGAATTGTTTCTTTATCCAGTGGTAAATTTTTGTTTGAATAGGCTCTTGAAGTCCACATAGTGTAGATTGCTCTTTTTCTCTAGATCCTCTGGCTCTGCCTCCTAAATGCTAGATCTTCAGGTTAGACAGATAGTCAAGGCTTGTCTTTTTCAAATGGTCTGCATGTTATTTATAAATCATGTAAATAGTTTTCAAAGATTTGTCATGGTTATCTTGTAAGGTGATGCATTAATTGTTAGCAAGGCTCAGATAAAAATTCTACTTTTATCTGGGTCTTGATATTTAAAATAGGTTTTCTGGTCATGGTGCTAATTTCTATCATGTTTATAGTCATGCATAAAGATTATCTTTGAAATCAGCGTACTCAGATCATGCATATTTGGAGTAACCATATTCATATAACTGAATTAAAGACAATCTCCACAGCATTGCCTAGTCATGATCACTTTTTGTTCATCATTTTCTTCTCCTTTACTAAAAAGCATTTTTTATTGTTCTAATTGCCTTTCTTCTTAATCTTTTTTCTGCTCTTTTTTTGTGAATTCTGCAATACTTGCCCTTTTGTGTTACATTATCCTTTCTTGTTTAGTAGTGGTGGTGGGATGAACTCTTACTTACCTAGGATAGTGAGGAACTCCTTGGTCAAGAAACTTTATATCAGTCTTTTTTTTCATGGTATATTTTTTATATTTAAAAATTTCCATCTCCTTCCCTCCTCCTTCCCCTTCCCTCCCCTCCCCTCCACCCATACCCCCCCTCCCTCCCTCTCCAGGCCAAGGAGCCATCAGGGTTCCCTACTCTATGTTAAGACCAAGGTCCTCCCAACTCCCCCCAGGTCCAGGAAGGTGATCAACCAAGCTGAGAAGGCTCCCACAGAGCCCATCCATGCAGAAGAATCAAAGCCCAGCGCCATTGTCCTTGGCTTCTCAGTCAGCCCCCACCGTCGGCCACATTCAGAGAGTCCGGTTTGGTCGCATGTTCAATCAGTCCCATTCCAACTGGAGTTGGTGATCTCCCATTAGTTCTGTCCCACCGTCTCCATGGGTGAACGCACCCCTCACGGTCCTGACTTTCTTTCTCATGTTCTCTCTCCTTCTCATCCTCATCAGGACCTTGGGAGCTCAGTCCAGTGCTCCAATGTGGGGCTCTGTCTCTATCTCCATCCATCACCAGATGAAGGTTCTATGGTGATATGCAAGATATTCATCAGTATGGCTATAGGAACTGGCCTTTTCGGGGTCCCCTCCTCAGCTGCCCAAGGAACTAGCTGGGGGCATCTCCCTGGAAACACGGGAACCCCTCTAGAGTAAAGTCTCTTGACAACCCTCAGATGGCTCCCTTAATTAAGATATATGCTCCCATATCTACCCTTCCTGTATCCCAAGCATCCCATTCATCTGAGCTACCCCCATTCTCCCCTTTACTCTTTTCTCTCCCCATCTTCCCTTGGCCCCGTCTCGCCCCACCCTCAAGTTCCCAATTTTTGCCCGGCGATCGTGACTACTTCCAATATCCTGGAGGATTACTATATGTTTTTCTTTGGGTTCACCTTCTTATTATCTTCTCAAGGATCCTGAATTATAGGCTCGATGTCCTTTAATTATGGCTAAAAACCGATTATGAGTGAGTACATCCCATGTTCATCTTTTTGGGTCTGGGTTACCTCACTCAGAATAGTGTTTTCTATTTCCACCCATTTGCATGCAAAATTCAAGATGTCATTGTTTTTTACTGCTGAGTAGTATTCTAACATGTGTATATTCCACAGATTCTTCATCCATTCTTCCACTGAAGGGCATCTAGGTTGTTTCCAGGATCTGGCTATTACAAATAATGCTGCTATAAACATAGTTGAGAAAATGTTTTTGTAGTATGATTGGGCATCTCTTGGGTAAATTCCCAAGAGTGGAATTACTGGGTCCTGGGGTAGGTTGATCCTGAATTTCCTGAGAAACCGCCACACTGCTTTCCAAAGTGGTTGCACAAGTGTGCATTCCCACCAGCAATGGATGAGTGTACCCCTTACCCCACAACCTCTCCAGCAAAGGTTATCATTTGGTGTTTTGGATTTTAGCCAATCTGACAGGTTTAAGATGGTATCTCAAAGTTGTTTTGATTTGCATTTCCCTGATAGCTAAGGAGGTTGAGCATGACCTTAAGTGTCTTTTGGCCTTTCGAACTTCTTCTGTTGATCTCCCTTGTTCGTGGATTGGGAGGATCAACATAGTAAAAATGGCAATTCTACCAAAAGCAATCTATAGATTCAATGCAATCTCCATCAAGGTCCCATCAAAATTCTTCACAGATATTAAGAGGACAATAATCAACTTTATATGGAAAAATAAGAAACCCAGGATAGCTAAAACAATCTTATACAATAAACGTACTTCTGGAGGCATTATCATCCCTGACTTCAAACTCTATTACAGAACTACAGTATTGAAAACAGATTGGTATTGGCATAAAAACAGAGAAGTCAACCAATGGAATCGTATAGAAGACCCGGATCTTAACCCACAAACCTATGAACACCTGATTTTTGATAAAGGAGCCAAAAGTACATAATGAAAGAAAGAGGGCATCTTCAACAAATGGTGCTGGCATAACTGGATGTCAACCTGTAGAAGAATGAAAGTAGATCCATATCTATCACCATGCACAAAACTCAAGTCCAAATAGATTAAAGACCTCAATATTAATCTGAACACACTGAGCTTGATAGAGGAGAAAGTGGGAAGTACTCTACAACAAATGGGCACAGGAGACCGTTTCCTACGTATAACCCCAGCAGCACAGACATTAAGGGCAGCATTGAATAAATGGGAACTCCTGAAGCTGAGCAGCTTCTGTAAAGCAAAGGACACTGTCACTAAAACACAAAGGCAGCCTACTGACTGGGAAAAGATCTTCACCAACCCTGCAACTGACAAAGGTCTGATCTCTAAAATATATAAGGAACTCGAGACTAGACTTTAAAATGCTAATTAACCCAATTAAAAAATGGGGCGCTGAACTTTACATCAGTCTTAAGTGTTGTAGCTATACCCCCGTGCCACCTTCTATCACACATATCTGTGCATAATATGAGAAAGAAAGCTTTTAGTTCTGAGTTTTATTCTAAGGATGATGTGACACTTTGCTTAGTCAGAGGGGAGAGAAGGCTCCACACTTCAGGGTCTGGAATCAGATGAACAGACTATAAGCGAGAGAACACAGTTGATACCCAGACAGCAGAAAAACCAAAGCAATATACATTGCCACAGCTTCCAAAAGGCATACAGGTATAAATGCAAGCAGGTTTGCAGTAACCTTGCTTAAGAATCCAGAGTTTCACATTGCAAGAGTATGTGTTTGTGTTGTCCTGATCCACTACATCTGTAAAAGTTGCTGTAATAGAAATAGGAACCCAAGCATTGCACATTTTATGTCTTTCTTTTTGTGAACATTTTCATGGAATTATAAATTTTCCATGAGTATAAAATTCCAGTCAGTAGTATTTTTCTCCCTTAAAATATTAAACATTTTATTATAATCTTTCTTGTGTGCATGTTTTTTTTTCCTGAAATGTCTCTATTGATTTGTCTCCATGCTTTTATTCTCCTTTCCTGGCTGCTTTGGGAGATGGCTCTTGGTGGTTCATTGTTGTTCAGTTGTAGCTTCATTGGTGTTCCTCTCTGCGGGAGTCACTGAATTTCCTGAATTTGTGGTTTGGATACCAACATTGAAGTATAGGAAATTTTCAACCCTTTGTATTTAAAACTCTGTTTGCCCACATCCCAGGCTGCTGCTCCAGTATGTAGTATGCCATCTGATGTTCCATAGCTCTTCAGTGTCCTATTGTTTGGATCACTGCATTTCCATTTGATGGTTATTGTTGACCTATTGTCAAAGTCACTGAAATATTTTCTTGGCTCTGTTGAATCTATTGAAAATCACTTTATTTAATTCTAAATTTGTTATTCATTTTGCATATCAACCACAGTGCCTCTTCTCCCTCTCCTCCTCCCACTCAATGCCTGCCCCACCATCCACTCATCAGAAAGAGTAAGGCATCCCATGGGAAGTCAAGGTAGCCTTGCACATCAAATTAAGTCAGGACCAAGAACCTCCGCACTGCATCAAGCCTGAGCAAGGGATTCTGCCATAGAAAATATGCTCCAAAAAGCCAACTCATTCACCAGGAATAGATCCTAATCTTCCTGCCAGGGACCCCAAAAACAGAGCAAGCCACACAGCTGTCACCCACATGCAGGGGCTCTAGTTCAGTCACAGGCAGGCTTCCAGCTGTCAGTCCAGGGCCTATGCGCTCTCGCTAACTCAGGTCAGCTGTCCCTGTAAGTTTCCCCATCATGATCTCGACTCCCCCTTTCTTATATAATTCCTTCTGCCTCTGTTCGATTGGACTTTGTGAACTCAGTCTGGTGCTTGGCTGTGGATCTCTGCTTCCATCAGTTACTATGATGACATTTAGGGTAGTCATCAATTTGATTACAGGAGGAGGCCAGTTTAGGCACCCTTTCCACTAAAGGTCACTTGGAAAAAAATATTTCTATTCTTTGTTCTTGATTTCCCATCTAAGAACACATTTTTCCATTGCAAAATAATAAAGATTCAGGTTAATTCACTCTTCCACTATCTTCTTTCAGTCCAAGTTGCAAACAAATGAATACAGATAGTAAAATTTCCTCCCATACATTCATATTTATCTAAGTTGAAAAGTACTTGCTTGAACATAAAATCAATACAATCTAGCTAGTTTTGAGAAATAGATAAGTAAATATAAATTGCCTCCCAAGGCCTTTTTTAAGGACTTCAAGGATAGATGTCTTCAGTATTCCAGACACTTATCAGCCAGTGAAAACAACCTGATGGGGTACTGCTTCTAGGTGAGGTATGTGCTTTTGAACATTAAAAATTTATATTTCTACTACTCAAATGGTAATTGACAATCAGCCGGGGTGTCAAAATTAAACCTTTTGCAAGTGTGCATGGTAAGGGGGGATCCTTTGGGATAGGGTCTTTCTGAGTATCCTGTATTGGCCTGGAAGTGGAGGTGATCATGTTCAGCCTTCTCAATACTGAAATTACAGGCTTCTGTCACCACACATGGACTGAACATTAAATTGAAGAAAGTTATAAGAGAAAACTAAGACTGGACTTGTGTAGAGCTAGATTTATTGTTTCTTTTAAGAGGAGGGTAAAAAATAAAAGCTGACTTTCTTAGGATGAGATACATTTTGTACAAGTAGCAAAACAGAGTATTTTAAGTGGCCTTCTGAGGACTAAATTTTAACCTTAAATTTTAAATATATTTTTGTTTATTATTTGAAAATTCCATCAGCCCCAAATTCTTTCCTTTACTTCTCATCAGGACACAAGCAAAACAGATACCTTCTAACTAAATATTCAAATACAGACACAAGAATAAATATTTCCTAAATATTATATATCCCTATCTATGCATACAAAATGAAGATATATTCTTAACATAATAGAAACAGGCACCCATACCTAAACAACATAAATATACAATCAATCAATCAGTAAAAGACAAAAAGTATTCTAGAATTTGAGTTAAATATATTTTAAGACAGAGCAAAATCTCCCAGAGTTGTATTGCATTTCTTTTATTGAAAATGAGTTCTTTTCTTTTAAAAAATATCCTATTATAGTTTTCCCTCCCTCTACTCCTCCCAGTTTGTCCTCTCCTCCCATCCCCTTTTCTTCCCTCCGCTCCCCTCTCCTTCCCTCCCCTCCCCTCCAAATCTACTCACTTTCTATCTCTCATACCTGTTCTCTTAGAACAGGTCTCTAAGAAACAGCAAGCAAACATGACAAAATAAAATGCAGTAAGATAAACCAAAATATATCATATGGAAGTTAGACACAGCAAAACAACAGACAGAGAAGAATTCCAAAAGTTTTCACAAGAGTCAGAGACCTACTCATTCTAACAGTCATGAGTCTCAGTAAAATGCTAAGCTACTAGATATAATATCTACACATAGGACCGGATGTGGTCCATGTAGGCCCTGCACTGTCTGTTTCAGTCTCTGTGAGCTCACATGCAGCTTGCTTAGTTGAAGGGCCTTGTTCTCTTGACTTCAATCCAACAATTTTTCTGCCTCCTGTTCTGTGAAATTCCCTGAGCTCTGAGAGAAGGGATTTCATGGAGACCTCTGTTTAGACTCCCTGCACCACCCTCCCGCGCCCCCTTCCCCCGCACATTATCTGACTGTGAGTCTCTGTATTGCTCCTCTCTGCTGCTGGAAGAAGCTTCTCTGATGATAATTGGCTAAAGTTCTGATCTTTGAATATAGAAGAAGAGCATTAGTGGTTATTTTATTGACATTTTTTAGACCAGTAGTGTTTGATTTTACGGTAGGTCTCTGGGCTATCTGGTATCTGGTATTTGGTTACCTAAGCAGTGTCAGGCATGGGTTCCTTCTCATGGAATTGGAATCAAGTCAAGTCAGTTATTGGTTGGCTACTCCCACAAGTTCTGTGCCACCATGTCCCTAGCATATTTTTCAGGCAAGACAGATTATAGGTCCAAGGTTTGAGGCTACATTGCTGTCTAGGATTCTCATTTCATAGCCTGCAGATACCTTCCTGTACCAAAGAGACTAGGAAAAAAAAAAAAAAAAACGGGTAAAGGCTCTATGTATGTACCAGTTCCACTTCCGCATGTTCAATGAGTTGTGTGGGTGCTATCTTCAGAAAGGGGCCTTGCTGTGGTTTTGCAGACAGCAACACTTCATCTTAGCAACAGCCTGAGTTGTTTGGGAATTTCCATGGGACCTTCTGGGTCATCAACTCAATTGTGTACAACACAGTTCTGCTACTTGAACCCTCTCCTGGTGACAAGCGATGGGCAATTGAGATTCTCCCATTACTACAAGTCCTCATTAGGATCACAATTACACATTCCAGGAAGTTTCTACTATACTAGGTTTCCACACCAGCATCCAAATGTCCCCCAATTCCAGCTATTTCCTCTCTCTCTCTCTCATCTCTCTCCTCTCTCTCTCTCTCTCCCTCTCTCTCTCTCTCTCTCCCTCTCTCTCTCTCTCTCTCTCTCTCTATATATATATATATATACATATATACATATATTATATCCCATCTTCTCCTAAACTGATTAGCACTGCCTCCAGTTTGCCCAGAAAATCTCTTTTATTCCTCTTCCCAGGGAGATCTATGTATCCCACTTGACTCTTTCTTTTTACCTAACCTATCTGGATCCATGGATTATAGTTTGGTGACAGAACAGCTAATATCCACTTAAGAGTGAATGGATACCATATTCATGTTTCTGGGTCTGGGTTACATCACTCAGGATGACTTTTTTTTAACTTAATCCTTTTTCCTTCAAATTTAATGGTTTTTTTAGCAGCTGAGAAATAATCCATTATATAAATATACCACATTTTATTTAACCAGTCTTCTGATGAGAGACCTTTAGATTGTTTCCAGTTCAAGGCTACTAGGAATAAAGCTGTTACGAACATAGATGAGCAAGGGTCCTTGTAGTAGGATGACGTGTTTATGCCAAAATGGGTATAGCTTGGTCTTGAGGTAAATCAATTCCCAATTCTCAGAGAAACTACTTTATTGATTTACATAGTGGCTGTCAAGAATGTACTCTCACCAAAAATGGAGGAATGTCCCCCTTGCTGATCTACATGTTCTCCAGCATGAGCTGTCAGTTTAATTACTGATCTTGACCATTATGACTTGTGTAAGATGGAATCTCAGAGTAGTTTTGATTTACATTTCCCTGATGGCTAAGAATGTTTAACATTTATTAATGTTTCTCACCCATTTGAGTTTCCTCTATTGAAAATTCTGTTTAGATCAGTTCCCCATTCTTAAATTGAATTATTTGGTGTTCTGATATCTCGTTTATTGAGTTCTTTATATATTTTGGAAAGAATTCTCCCAGTTGTGGAACTGGTAAAAATATTTTTTCCATTCTGTAGCATGCCTTTTTTTATTGACACTTTTCTTTGCCTTATGGAAGCTTTTCCGTTTCATGAGTTCTCATTTACTAATTGTTAACCTTAGGGCTTGCACTATTGGTGTTGTCTTCAAAAAGTTGTCTTCTATGCGAATGCATTCAAGGCTCTTCCCCACTTCCTGTTCTAAGAGGTTCAGTATTTCCGGTTTAATATTGAGGCATTTGATTCACTGGGACTTGAGTTTTGGGCAAAGTGGTAAATCTGAACCTGATTGCATTCTTCTACATCCAGCTTGATCAGCACCATTTGTTGAAGACGTCGTTTTTCAAGTGTGTATTTCTGACCTTTTTTTTCATCAAAATACAGGTGACCATAGGTGTATGGCTTTATCTGGGTCTTAAACTTGATTTCAGTGATCAATGTGTGTATTTTTAGGTTAATGTTAATGTTCTTTCTTTCTTTCTTTCTTCCTTCCTTCCTTCCTTCCTTCCTTTCTTTCTTTCTTTCTTTCTTTCTTTCTTTCTTTCTTTCTTTCTTTCTTTCCTCCTCCTCCTCCTCTTCCTCCTCCTCCTAGTCCTCTTCCTCCTCCTCCTCCTCCTCGTCCTCCTCCTCCTCGTCCTCCTCCTCCTCCTTCTCTTCTTCTTCTTCTTCTTCTTCTTCTTCTTCTTCTTCTTCTTCTTCTTCTTCTTCTTCTTCTTCTTCTTCTTCTTCTTCTTCTTCTTCTTCTTCTTCTCTGTAGTACCACTTGTAATCAGGAATGGTAAAAACTCCACAAGTTCTTTTATTGTTCAGGATTGTTTTAGATATCCTGAGCTTTTGTTTTTTCCATATGAAGTTAAGAATTACCTTATGAATGTCTGTTTGAAAATTGTATTGTGGGCTGGAGAGATGGCTCATTCATTAAGAGCACTGCCTGTTCTTCCAAAGACCCTGAGTTCAATTCCCAGCAACCACATGGTGGCTCACAACCATCTGTAATGAGATCTGGTGCCCTCTCTGGCCTGCAGGCAGAGTACTGAAAATACTGTATATATAATAAATAAATAAATCTTTAAGAAAATTGTATTGAACTTTTAAGGGGAATGTATTGAATCTGTACACTGCTTTTGGTAGGAAGCACAATAGTATGTTAATCATACCAACCCATGAACATGGGAGATCTTTCCAGATTCTGATATTGTCTTCAATTTCTTTATTCAAGGACATTAAGTTTATTAAAATACATTAAGTTTTTGATCATACAAGTATTTCACTTGCTTGATTAGAGTTACTGCAAGATATATCATTTGAAGTTATTGTGATGGCTGTTAATTTCCTGATTTTTAATTAATCCATTTGTCTTTTGTATACTGAAAAGGTATTATTTTTTCTAGTTAATCTTTTATCCAGTTACTTTGCTGAAAGCATTTATCAGCTGTAGGAGTTTCCTGGTGGAATTTTTTTATGGTCACTTATGAATGCTATCACATCATCTGCAATAGTGATACTTTTACTTTTTCCATTCCAGTTTGTATTCCCTTGGTCTCTTTTGGTTGTATTATTGCTCTACCTAAAACTTTAAGAAGTATATTGAAAAGATGTGGAGAGAGTGGACAACCTTGTCTTGTCCCTGATTTTAATGGAATTACTTTAAATTTCTCTAAATTTAATTTGATATTGGCTATATCCTTGCTGTAAATTGCCTTTATTATGGTTAGGTATTCCTTTGCATCCCTAATCATGCAGGACTTTTATTATAAAGGAGTGTTGGATTTTTGGCAAAGGACTTTTCTGCATCTAATAGGGTGATCATGTGAATTTTTTATTTACTTTGTTTATATGGTGGATTCTATTTATTGATTTTCTTATATGAAACTATACCTGATATTCTGGGATGAAGCCCATTTGATCAATTTTGCTTTTTGACTGAGTTTACTAGCATTGTATTCAGTATATCTGTATCTATATTCATAAGGGAAAGTGGCTTGTAATTCCTTCTTCACTGAGTCCTTATGTGGTTTGGGTATCAGGGTGAATTTTGTTTCATAAAATTTAATTGGGCAGGGTTTCTTCGTTTCGATTTTGTGTAATAATTTTAGGAGTATTGACGTTAGCTCTTCTTTGAAAGTCTGGTAGAATTTTGTTCTAAGACCATATAGTCCTGGGTTTTTTATTTGCTTGGGGGCATTTTAATGACTATTCCAATTTCACTGGAGGTTATACATCATTTAAATTATTTATCTAATTTTGACTTAAGTCTTGTAAGTCCTATTTATTGAGAAAATTATCCATTTCCTTTAGGTTTTCCACCTTCATGGAGTAGACTTGATTTTTTAAAAATTTTTATTAATAATTGGATTTATTCATTTATTTTGAATCTCAACCACAGTTCCCCTCCATCCTTTACTCCTCTCCCCTACTCTAGCTCTCTCTATACCCTTAATCCACTCTGCCTATGTGTTCTGGGAGCACATATATGAAAAGTAGAGTGCAGGTTTTTAAAGTATGTTCTCATGACTCTTTCAATTTCCTCAGTATCTTTTGTTATGTTGTCTTTTTCTTTTCTTTGTTAATTTAGATATCCTCTCTCTCCCCTTTAGTCATTTTGGATAAAGGTTTCTCAATTTTATTTTCTCAGTGAACCAAGTCTTTCTTTCATTGATGTTTTTGAATTGTTCTTTGTTATTTTTGTTTCTATTTTATTGATTTTAGGCATCAGTATGATCATATCTTGCTGTCTGTTCGTTTTGGATTTCTTACTTCTTTTTGTTCTAGAGCTTTCAGGTGTGCTAATAAGTAGCTAATATGAGATATTTCCAAGTTTTTTTTTAAATATAGGTACTCTACACTATGACCTTGTCTCTAGGCATCGCTTTCATTGTGTCCCATAGGTTTGGGTAGACTATGTATTCATTTTCATTGTATTCGAGAAATTATTTAATTTCTTTATTTCTCTGTTGACATATTTCTCACTCAATAAGGGATTGCTCTCTTTCCCCGAGTTTATGGAAACCGCTTTCTATTGTTAGTGGTTTTGTTGATATCTGGCTTTGTTCTGTCATGGTCTGATAGGTTGCAGGGAGTTAGTCCAATTTTATTGGGTCTGTTGAGCCTTGGTTTATAGTACATCTTTTTGTACATTTATAGGCATCTCTTCTTTTTAGGTTAAGATTACCATTCTGTGATTATGTTGAATATACTTTCTGAGCCTTTAAAATGGAATTCTTCTTCGTTTACTCTTGTTATTCTTAGGTTTGATCTTTTCAGAGTGGGTGGTCTCTTCAAGTATGTAATCAATTTTGGAAGAAAATTCTATGAAGTGCTGAGAAAATATATTCTACTGAGTTTGGGTGAAATGTTCTGCAAATATCTGTTAGGTCCATTTGGATAATAAGGTCTGTTAGATCCTGTATTACTCTGTTTAGTTTTTTGACCTATGCATTGGTGAGTCTTGGGTATTGAAGCTTCCCATTATGAGTGTATGAGGATCAATATGTGGTTAGTTTTGTAACAGTATTTCTTCTACAAACTTGGGTGCCTTTGCATTTGAGGTATAGATGTGAAGAATTGAAATGTCACCTTGGATTTTTCTTTTGATGAGTATGCAGTGCCCTTCTCAATATATTTTGAGTATTTTTTGGTCTGAAGTCTATTTTTTATAATATTAAATGGCTATACCAGCTTGCTTCTTAGATCCATTTGCTAGGAATATATTTTTCCAATTCTTTACTCTGAAGTAATGTTTATCTGTGATGTTAAGGTGTTTTTTAGATACAGAAAAAAGAACTGATTCTTTTTCTCTATCTAACAAACAACCTGTGGATCCAGCCTGTTACACTATATCTTTTACTGGTGAAGAGAGACCATCAATAATAAGAAATATCAATTATTGTTGATAGTTAATTCCTGTTATTATGTGTTGTTGTTGTTGGTTGTGTGTGTGTATGTGTGTGTGTGTGTGTGTGTGTGTGTTTCATCTCTTGATTTTTTCTGGTGTGAGATTTCCTGTGGGGTTATTTTTTCAGTTGAAGTTAACCTTCTTAGGTTGGTGTTTTCCTTTTAGTCTCCTCTATATGCCTGAATTTATAGTTATTGTTTAAATTTGAGTTTATAATGAAATATTTTATTTTCTTTATCTATGATGATTGAAAGTTTTGTTGGTTATAGTAGTCTTGTCTGGCATCTGTTATCTCTTCGAGTTTTCAGGACATTTGTCCAAGCCTTCTGGCTTTTTGAGTATCCATTGAGAAGTAGGAGTATTTGTAATAAGTCTGGCTTTATATGTTGCTTGGTATTTTTTCCTTTTAGTGTTTAGTATTTATTATTATTATATTGCATGGGCACTTTTCTTCTGGTCTAATATATTTGTTGTTCTGTGTTCTCCTTGTACGTTTGCAGGCATCTCCTTTTTTTGGGTTAGAAAACATTATCTGTGATTTTGTCGGAAGTGTTTTCTGGGACTTTAAGTTGGTATCCTTCTACTTTATTTATTTTTATTATTTTTAGGTTTGGTCTTTTCGTAGTGTCCTTTGTGTTAGTAGTCTTTTAGATTTAAATTGTTCTTTGACTGACATAACCATGTCTTCTACTGTATTTTCAATGCCTGAGATTCTCTCTTTCTTCTCTTGTATTCTACTGGCAAAGCTTGCACCTATAGTTTCTGTTTGAATCCTTAAATTTTTTATTCTGAGAAATCAATCAACTTGTGTTTTCTTTATTGCTTCTATTTTCATTTTCAGGTATTGAACAGTTTTATTTGTTTCCTTCAACACTTGATCCTTTCTTGGATTTCTTTAGATTTATTAATTTCCTCTTAAGGACCTGTTATTTTCATTCACATGGCTTTAATGTCTTTTTCGTATGCCTCAGACCTGTTGGAATATTCAGGGCCTGCTGTGGTAGGATAGATGAACTCTGATAGAGACATTGTCCCGGCTATTATTGATTGTGATTTTACATTGGCTTTTAGGCATCTGGGTTTGGGGTGAGCTGATTTCTGGATTTGTCTTTGTTGGGTGAGTGATTTGTTCCTTGATTTATAATTCTCTGGATTTTCTAAGAGTGTGATGACTGTATATTGCCTGTTTTGGGTCTGCTCAGTTCGTGTGTTCCAGCGAATGCCTACTGGTTTTGGAGATGAGGGTAGTGAGATGACTTGGGGAAAAGGTAGGTTGGAGGAGAAAAATCTTTGTGATCTGTTGAGGTTGGGCTCAAAAAGGAAAGGGGTATCACAGTGAGTTTCTTGTTATAGAGCTGGGGATAAGACTGAAGGATTAGCTATCAGAAAGAGTAGGAGAGATGTAAGCTTGTCTTCAGTCTGTTTGTTACCCTGAGAGAAGTAGCCGGTGAGTTAGCAGGGTATGCCTGCTGGAGTTGGGATCCGTGACAAAGCAATGAATGAGTGGGGAAAGAGTGTTAGAGGGGAATATTGGGATCCTCAGGATATGGGAGCAAGGGGCCTGGGAAAGCTGCCATAGGGTGTTCTGCTGCAGAGTTGGATTTGGAAGGAACTTGGGAGTAATGAGGATCTTTCATTAGTTTCTCTGTTTTGATCAGCTGGTTTGCCCACTGGGAATGCATGCTGTGATAATAGAATGAGCTGGGAGAAAGAACTTGGTGATGGGGTCAGAGAGGGAGGGGTTGGGGGCTGTGATAATGGAAGGAATTGGAAGAAAGAACTTGGGGATGGGGTCAGAGAGGAAAGGGAGACTGCAGCGAGTTTCCTGCTACAGAGCTGGAGATGGGACTTGAGAGAAGGACTTCGAAGCAGTAGGAGGCATTTTTCCTTTCTATAAATTCAATATAATATTAAAATGATACGATAATATTTAAAATGAAGTCATAAATTTTAAAAATTTATCTTGTGTTGGTTGTGAAATGTGAATGTTCTTCTCTTAAGAGATATATTCTGTAAATAAATCTTAAAAATATTGTCTCATAGGCAATGTTCTTTTGGCATAAAGATAAAATGATATTTAAAATAATACTTTTTCCCACAAAATAACTTCACTATACTTATTAGATTTTATTGATAAATTTATGAAAATTGTTCACTGAAGCAGAAAGCCAAGACAATAACATATCAGATTAATGTGTAATATACTGAAATATGTAGTTGTTTTCTATTTGCTCCCAAACTGGAAGATAAACATGAAGAGATGAACATTCTCATGTATAATCTAGTTTGAAGTTCTATGGCAATTTTTAGTTGGAAGAAGAATGTAGAAGCTGTTGGCCATTTTGAAGAGAAGCATTTTTTGTTAAAAGTTAATTCAGTGAACATATATTTGGCAGTTGCTAAATTATTGGAAAATAAGTAAATGATAACTGTTTTGTTTATTTTGTCTTTAAAGGACAGGTACTCTTCGTGGTTATCCACCATGTCGAATAGAAAGACCATACTGTTTAAAAAAAACAATCACTTTTGATAAAAGAAATAGAGAAATCAGCTTGGAACTGACCACGAAATTTCCCCCATGCTGGCCAGCTTACAAAATGCCAGAAGCTGCTCTACTGAACTCTGTATGTTACAAAACTGACCTGCTGGCAAGGTTTGACTAATGATTCAATAGTGGTGTAATGACTGTGGATATAACCAACAGCTTGCTGTGGATACGAGGCCTGCTCTACAGGGAAGATTACATGCTTGGTACTTTAAACCTGATCAAAAGCCTATGGCTAGTGGTAACAGGCCCTAAGGGTAGGAACTTAACATTATTGTCATGCTAAATAGACATACAATTAAACCACACTCTAAATATTTATATTTATACACACATATGTGGTACACTCAGCTTTGGTCAGGGAAGCTTCATTTTACAGTAGTTAATGTAGATACTAATAACTTGTCAGAATGTCAAGCATAAATATCCCCGAGGGCTCAGCTCTGTATGAATCATCTATATCAAATTCTCATCATCCAAATTTCAGGAAACTGCATGAAAGACAAGGCAGAAAGAATAAAAGGTCCAGAAAATCGGGAGGAGTGCTGTGAAATGTTGTGTTCTGGACATGCCATGGTCATGGTACTCATGAACAAAGTGCCTCTACAGTTGCTTACAAAAGTTCTGCACAATAGCATGCTAGTCACATCACAGAATGGGTTGGAAGAAGCTTCTATTAGAGGAGCTATTCACAGATAATAGCTGCTGGAAGGAGGGGGAATCTCTTTGGGAGTATACCTAATACGTTGATTATACTCAAATGGATGACCAGGTATCATGCACATATAAGACATATTAATTTAATTCAGGCCGCTTCTACTAATAAAAGAACCACAGGTATTTGGAAAGCATATGGAGTAGGAGGGAGGTAGTAATGGATAATATGATCAATGTACTAATTGACCGAGGAGCCAAGGACAATGGCGATGGGCTTGGTCTCTACGACATGGACGGGCTCTGTGTGAGCCTTGTCAGTTTGGTTGCTCACCTTTCTGGACCTGGGGGGGGGGGGGGTAGGGAGGACCTTGGACTCAACATAGTGTAGAGAACCCTGATGGCTGTTTGGCCTCAAGAGGGAGGGAGTGGGGGTGTGGGTGGAGGGGAGGGGAGGGAAGGGGGAGGAGGAGGGGAGGAGATGGCAATTTTTAATAAAAAATAAATAAACTGGAAAAAAAATAAAAAAAGAAACCCAAAGATCAAAAAAATATTACATAATAGTAAAGAATTATTTTAAAAGATCATTCTATTGATAACTTAGCCTCTAGTAGTTAACTACTTGTGATATTTACATAAGGTGAATTTACACAGTAAATCGAAGACAGACTAATGAATTTAGAACAAGAACACTGCATTGATGGAAGATCAGTGGAGCAGGTAGATGGGATATTTGAACAAATAATGGTGAAAAAGTGACTTGAATATAGTGAATCTATGTATCAAAAAAATCTATCAATCTCCAAGTAGCATAAGCAAGGTCTTCCAAAATACATTCTCATTACTTGATTTTTAAAGAGCAGAGGCTATGAAAGGCATGATGAGAGTCATGTTTCAGCCATGCACATGGAATCCTCAGAATAACCTTTATTCCATCAAATGTCATGGCAGGGACTGTGGGATTGCATATTTAAAATGACTGAAGAGAATAGGTGACAAATATTCTTTATTTGCTGAAATTTAGGAGGACTTAATGTACTTTCAGATAAACCAAAGATAATATTTGGTGAAAATTATAAAAAGATAGAACAAAGAAGGAAACAAAGGAAAGTAATGAGAAAAAAATTTATTGTAAAGTAAGCCACAATGACAACTATAAAGGACAAAACATTCATTGATATGTTATAAAACAGCATATTTTTATTGATTTTTGTTGAGCTCTACATTTTTCTCTGCTCCTCTCCCTGCCTCTCCCCTCCCCTTCTGTCCTCTCCCAAAGTCCGCATGCTCCCAATTTACTCAGGAGATCTTATCTTTTTCTACTACTTATGTAGGTTAGATCTATGTATGTCTCTCTTAGGGTCCTCATTGTTGCCTAGGTTCTCTGGGATTGTGATTTGTGGGCCGGTTTTCTTTGCTTTATGTTTACAAAACACTTATGAGTGAGTACATTTGATAATTATCTCTCTGGTACTGGATTACTTCACTCAAAATGATGTTTTCTAGCTCCATCCATTTGCCTGCAAAATTCAAGATGTCATTATTTTTTTCTGCTGTGTAGTACTCCATTGTGTAAATGTACCACATTTCTTTTATCCATTATTTTGTCGAAGAGCATTTAGGTTGTTTCTTTGTTCTGGCTATAACAAACAATGCTGCTATGAACATAGTTGAGCACATGCCCTTTAGGTACAATTGAGCATCCTTTGGATATATACCCAAAAGTGGTCTTACTGGGTCTTGAGCAAGGTTGTTTCCTAATTTTCTGAGAAATCACCACACTGACATCCAAAGGGGCTGTATCCAGATTGTATTCCCATCACCAATATAGGAGTGGTCCCTTTACCCCACAACCTCTTCAGCATAAGTTGTCATCAGTGTTTTTGATCTTGGCCATTCTTAGAGGTGTAAGATTGAATCTCAGAATTGTTTTAATTTGCTGGAAGACACTTAAGGATATGTTCAACATTCTTAGTCATCAGAGAAATGCAAATAAAAACAGTGTATTGTTTTTAATACAAACTTAATTTTTCTCTTTTACCAATAAAGACTCAGGAACCAGATTCTGGAGTAAAATGCTGATAGACGCGAGAGGCAGAGAAAGCACCAAACTGACCTTCCTCATCCACCAATGTCCCAGATAATGGGCCTTTCTCCTATGCCATATCAAACAAACTTGTTCAAACTCAATGCCCTTCCCTTTTACTTTCTGTGCATCTCTTTATCTTCCCCCTGAATCTCTCTTACTCTCCATGTTTTTTTTCTGTCAACTTGTTTCTTGTTCCTGCTCTTGACCTATGGTTGCCTCTATTTAATCCTGTTTGCAATATTCAAACAGAAAACTCTTGGATTAAAGGTGTTTTCTATGGCTGTGCCACACCACAACTAGAACAAAATTTTTTCAGTAATCAATACAATCTTGGCATTTACAATGCATTCAAATAGTCAGCAATAGAAGCACATTTTATTTCCTACATCATTAAAAAAACACATGAAAAAGTATAAACCCTCGTTTCCCTGTACTGCCCCACTCCACGATCACTTTTAAATAATCACTCAGATGCTTAATATTAATAACAAAATGCTTGGCTGATCAGCTCAGGCTTATTACTAACTAGCTCTTATATTTAAATTAACCCATTTCCATTAATCTATGTTTTACCGTGTCTTGTGACTCTATCTGTGCTCTAATACATCTTGTCCCTCCAGGGGCTGGCTGGCATCTCCCTCGACTCCACCCTTCTTCGTCCCCATATTCAGCTTGGCTTTTCCACCTAGCTTTATCCTGCCTTGCTATAGGCCAAAGTAGCTTCTTTAGTAACCAATAGGAGGAATACATATTCACAGCACACAGGAGGATTCACCCACAGGGAAAAAAAAAACTCTGATAGATATCTGATTCATGTTGATTCAATTTATGAAAAGAATTATATGAGGGAGGGAGAACTACAGAGGAGGATAAATTTTGTATGACTCAAAGTGAGGTGAACTGAAGGTATATTATAATAATTTAAGTCAATAATCTTCATCTCCAAAGTAATAATGAGGAAAAAAATTCTTAAACATTAAAAAAAAGGTGACAGCAGCATGAAAATGTTTCAGGAATTACAGCCCATTAAAGCAGGTAACAATGGAGAAAATAAAGGGGTAATGCATGACACATGGAAAACAATGGAGAAAATAAAGGGGTAATGCATGACACATGGAAAACAAGCAAGAAGACCACAGAAGTAAGCACTTACTAAGAATTATCAACTTCAAACATAAATATTTAAACTCACCCGAATAAAATTGACAGAATAAATAAATACAGCTAACACTATACAGGCTGAGCTGGTTTTAACTATATATTTGGGGATGTATATGTATATACATATATGTGTATATGTACTTGTACATGTACATAACAGCAATGTATGAAAGAAGAGGTCATAATTTTGAAGGGCAGAAAGGAGGTATATATGGCAGAATTTGGCTGGAATAAACTGAAGGGGAGAATAATATAATATTATTCATCTCAAAATTAAAAGAAAAAGCTAAAACAAAAAAAACAAAGAGAAAACATGTACCATGTTAGTATTAAGGCATCTGCATTAGCCTGACCTTGGGGTTCTGACAGGTTATGTGCTCAGTTGCATCCACTAAGAGCACCTCCTGTGTACATTTACTATGTTCTCTTTGAGAATGGAGCTGTCTATTATCTCCTCTCTCTCTCTCTCTCTCTCTCTCTCTCTCTCTCTCTCTCTCTCTCTCTCTCTCTCTCTCTCTCTCTCTCTCCTTCTCTCTTCTGCTGCTCATTTCCCCAGAGGTCAGTCTCCCCTCTTCCCTCCCCACTTTTCCCATCACATACCCCCAATAAAGAACCCTTCAAAAATAGTCAGTGTTTCCCTAACTTCATATAGCAGCAGTAGATTTGTTAAACTTGCACTATACTTTCAACAAAGAAGCACACAGCTAATGGAGATGTCATCCAAAACCCTAATGACTTTTATTTCAATATTCACTAGGAGGTATATAATAAAACCCCTCAAAATCCCAACTATTAATATGGTTGTGGAAAATTGAACTCTTGTACATTTTTGGTGGTAATGTAAAAATGTTACAAATATTACGAGAAAAAGTAGTATTATCTCGAAAAGGTAAAGATAAAGTTGCCAAATAACCTATAAATTCCTTTACTAGGTATGCTTGCAAAATGATTGAGAACAATGCCTCAGACAAGTAAACGAGATTGCATGGTCCTAGCAATGCAGCATATAATAACCAAATGGATGAAACACCTCATACGTCTGTCCTTCAGATAATAGGTACAAGTATATAATAAGTGTGTATATATGTAGTATAGGCTATCATACAACCATAAAAAGAAATGGAGTAGCCATATACTCTTCAAGATGGATGAACCACAAAAACATTGTCTTATGTAAAAGCAGACAATCAATAATAGTACCTTTGTTTAAGACCATCCTTTGGGGAATAAATTTCTTCCCTTTCCTAACCCCCCACCTCCTGCTTATGACCAACTTCACATCCTCAAGCTCCAGATACACAGCTCATGAGCCCTCTTTGCCTTTGAATCACTTTTCAGGGTAAACTGCTTCTTCCACTCTAGCATCCACAAGGAGCATATTGTATGGATTGGAGGGATGAAAGGAACAAGGAAATATAATATAATTATCTTTAAATTAAAAGTGTGGGTCAGGCAGTGGTGGCGCATGCCTTTAATCCCAGCACTCAGGAGGCAGAGGTAGGCGGATCTCTGTGAGTTTGAGGTCAGCCTGGTCTACCAGAGCTAGTTCCAGGACATGCTCCAAAGCTACAGAGAAACACTGTCTGGAAAAAACTAACTAACTAACTAACTAACTAACTAACTAATCAAATAAATAAATAAATAAATAAATGTTAAAACATAGCAAAGATTATATTATTTCATTTATATTAAATATCCAGAATATATAGACTTCCATAGCTGGAATTGAGATCAGGAGTTTCCCCACCTAAGAGAAGGAAGTAGATAGGCATTTTTTAAATCAGAAATGATTATTTCTTTAAAGTGATAAAAATATTTTGTAACTAGATAGAGATAAAAGTGGTGCTTAAATATCAGGATCAATGTTCTGTAACTAGCTTCATTTTAAATTGCTCAATTTATGCTAGGTTGAACTCCCCATAACAGAATATTTTTAAAATGAAAATCAAAATACAAAGTTATGAGAATTTTAATTGCCTTTCCCAAGTTCACTTCGATACTATAGCAAAAGTCTCTACATAAAAGAAAACATGAACATGACTCATTAATGTTTACCATGACCAACTTATAGCAATGGAGTAAGACTCTAAGTCATAGGCTGATAATTTCTCAGCCATGTAAAACTGAGTCATGGCGTGACTAATACAGGTTTTTCAGAGTGCATTTATATCAACTGAAAGTAGGGATGAGATTAGGCTTCTCTGTCACAGCATGATCTCGTATGGGCTTGGACTGAAGAGATGGAGCTTGAGATGGGGCCTCTGGACACTGCCTGCCTCGCAGAGGAATGGGAATCAGTTGTATTAGCTCCAGAGTCCCTGCCCATTTGCAATGCCTTTTGTACACAAGCCAATGGATCTAGGGCCCAGCAGAGCAATTCCGTTTTTACTCTGCAGCACTTTGCCACAGCAAAACACTTCTATTGGATTAGAGTGCATTGCTGTCTGCACTTTTCTGCTCACAGTTAATTATGGCTTAGAAACAACTGTATTAGCAGCAGGTATTACTTTGTTTCCCATTAAAATGCACACATGGAGGCTTGTCTAATTCCTTTCAGTGTGAACCCAGTGAGGATCTTTGAATGGGGGAAAGAATCATATTAGAGTAGTCTCTTCCTAATTTCAGAACAGGAATGGTTGGAGACTGACTTGATAATAAACTAACCTGATCAGTGTGAGGTAAATTCTCTATTTGAGAGGTTTGCCGAGCGGTGGAAGTCGAGCTTAATGATCTGTCGGGCAAGTCATTTACACTAAGTCTCAAGGAGAGAAGAAGCATTTAATAGAAAATAGAGTTTGAAAGGTCAGCAAATGAAAGAGCTCAACAAAAAAAATTTGTATGAAAGGGAAAATTAGAAGAAATTGTACCAGTTAGAAATGAAATCTGTATATCGTAATTTGATTATTTGAAAGCTGATCATTCAATTTCGTCATAGTCTGTTTGCTTTTTCTCCTTGTTACTCCAAGATAATCCAGTTCCCTGATGATTAGGGTTTGAAAGGAATGCTGACTGAATGTCTTATCCAAATTATCCTCACATGCAAACTCTAGAGGAGGCAAGAGATAGGAGTCTTTACCCATCTCACTGCTTGGTCCAGTTATAAGGATGCTTAGGGCTTCTTTAACAGCTACCTTGTTACTGTGATTTCAGTATGAATTCACATACTAAATTTTATCACAACGTTAAAAAAAGAATAATAGTGACAGAAAGTCCTTTTGTTTATATCTGAAAACTGCTTCAAATAGATGGGAGAGTAGCCAAATTTCTGGTTTTATTTTTTTAACTTTCTTTTTATTTATTCTTTGTTTTTTTATATCATGTATCTCTATCCAATCCATTTCCCATCCATGCACATCTGCTATATGCACTTGCAGCTCCCCCCCCCCCACCCCAGATAAAATTTAAGAAAAAAAAAAGAAAAGAAAAAAAGGAAGGGAAGCTGTAGCGTGACTTAATGAGTCATGCAGTAAACCCTTTTTGACCATATATTTTTACTTGCAAGTGTTCATTGCAAAGAGTCTGGTTCAAGGTCTCTGGTTTCTGCTACACTATTGATACAGGGCCCTCACTGGGACTCCTCTTGGTTAAGCTGCTGTTGCTCTGAGTTGTGGAAATCCTGCAGCTTTGGGTCTGCAGGATTGGTTCCTTCACATACTCCAGCAGATCACAGAAGGGATGAGCCAACACCTAATTCTGGTTATGGGATTGGGAAGTTGCAGGGTTGATCAGTCTGCCAGCTCTCCCTTATCCTCACCACCAGGGAGAGATCTCCAGCAACGACTGGATAATTCACCTTTTGCAAAGATGGGGCCAAGGCAGCTCCTCTGCTTTCATGTTCTCAGTTTCAGATTTCCCACACCTATCCCTTCAGGGCCAGCTCTACAGTGTAGCTCAGACATGGTGGAGAGGCCACTCTCTTGAGTGCTACAGCAGATGAGAAGCAGGAATTGAATTTCTCTCCCTTTCTTATGAACTCAGGATCAGCTTTCCCTCCTGCCTCAGGCATCTCTGGTAAGGGTGAGGATGAGAGGTGTGAAGGGGTGGAGGAGAAACATCTCTTTCTTGCCCATGCTGCCACATGAAAGGTGACAAAGGGGACAGCTCTTCCATGCTCACAATATCAGGGCTGGCTTACCTAAGCCTCTGCTAACAGGGTTGGCTCTGTTGTGTTGCCCATATGAAGTACAGGACCTGCACTCACAAATGTTGCAGCTGGTGGCAGGCAGAGTCAGCTCTTCTGCCCTTGCCCTTCTTATCTCAGGGCCAGCTCTCCTACCTGCCTCAGGTGTTAATGGGTAGAGGAGGGGGGAAGCACCTCTCCCTGGCCAGTGTTGCCATAGGGATGAGTAATGGGTACAGTTCTTACATGCTCACATCCTCAGAGCTGGCTCACCCATGCCTCTGCCAACAGGATTGACTCTGTTGTGCTGCCAAGGTGAGGTGCAAGGCATGCTTTCCCGGATGTTGAAGCTCCTGGCAGGCAGGGGCAATTGTAGCCTAATTTCTAAATCCGCAAGACTTTGAAGCATGTCTTGTCACAGAAGCCAGAGACATATAAGACACAGGAAAGCAATTCACTGGGGTCCAGCCTGGACAATTATTTCAAGAATACTAATTCCTGGGCTTGTCTGTTTACTTTGTGATATCCAGCTTGTAGGTGTCTGGATATCATTTCCAGACACTTTTCCAGGCACTTCCTCAACTTTTCCTATCTCTTCTGTAACTCACTCTGTTCATAACCACGCACGGACAGTAAAATTAAAGGTTACTGAATCTTTCCCTAGGTAAGGTGTGTATTTAATTATGTTCATTAAAGTAAAGGTTACACATCAGGACAGTGAGTTTCTTTTGCGGCAGATGCTCCCTTTCTACTCCTAGGCTGTAGATTTATTTACCACTCACGCAAGTCACTTTTGTGTTGAAATTACTAAAAATACGTGACAGGATCTCAGACCTCAGTTTGGGTAGAAGCTGTTTCAGAGGTTTCAATATTGTCTGTGTCATCACTGAGTAGAGAGGTATAAATCAGGTAATACAAAGAAGATGAGGAAGAAGCGGTTAGGAGAAGCAAAGGAAATGCTAAAAACAAGAATAAAATACCAACGAAAGACTAGAGATGAGTGATTAAGCACTTCTATCCTGAGTTATTTCCTTAACCACAGACATTCTGAGGAGGTGATACCAGAAAAGACCAGCCTGAAATGTACACCTTAATTTCTTGTAACCGTGAGACATCACTGTAAGAAGTTATCATCAATTATTCTCCTACAATGTAGAGCTTTGTGTTTGGAAGATGAGTGTCACCAAAATGAATCTAAGGAGGTTGATCATAAAATTTGATCTTTTCTAAATATTACACAGAAGAAAGGTAATGTTAATAATCAAAATGCCAAATCAAAAAAAGGCGTTAACACTGGCTTTTCCTACGCAATGTTTTAATTCATGGCCATATTTAATCATGGACAAAAGATGGTTAAATTAAAAAAAGGTAAGATTCCTCATTATACTTCATGACCTAATGTGAGTCAGTTAATAAAGATTTGTATTTATTTAGTTTAAAAAATTCGAATCATTTTAGGTAGTAGTATATTGGTTATCAGAGAGAAGAATTGATGTTGGAGAGTTTTTACAAACTCAATGACTTTATAGAAATAATGATTGTTTTTAGTTATTCCGTATGTCCCAAATATGATACCTGAAGTGCCACTGTAGAGTATTTAGGAAAGTATGCAAGTTAGACTCCTCGGTGTTCTGTGTAGAACCCATGCTTCCTTTGGTCATGATCTATGGAGAACAGAGAGATGGAAATTCTTTACTTCACTAGGAACTGAGACATTTTACTACTGTGATAGTTTAAGTGAGAAATTTTCCCCACAGTCTTGGTCATTTGAAAATTTGGTTCCCAACTGATGGTGCTGTTTCTACGTCATATTGTTGGAGGAATTATGTCACTGGAGGTGGGATTTGAGAGGCTTAATACTCTTCCAGCTTCTAGTTCAGATTCTCTGTTTCATGCTTAATATTTAAAGTTGTGGGCCTTTGGCTTCCTGTCCCCAAACCAAATCTCAGCTCTGTCATGAGGGACTCTTATTACTCTGGAACTGTAAACCCAGATAAACCCTTCCTTCTATAAGGTGCCTTAGTCATAGATTCATCATAGCAACAGAAAACTAATCCTAGTACCAGAGACTGAAGAAAATTATATCCGTCTTCCTTTACTAGTTAATGAACACAGCAGATATAATAACAAAATAGAATACTTGTTTATATCTCTTTAATTAACAACATGCACGATTTTGAACTACACATGTAATTCCCCAAACTTCAGACTACTTATTTATAGAATACTGGAGCAAGCTTGGATTTATTTATGATACTATCTAGGGCTAAAGTTCTACAACAATAATATGTCAAAACGTCATACATATTGTGATTTATTATGTTTTATTTTGTGGTGGTGATGACTCAACCCAAGGCATCATGCTTGTCAGGCAAGCAATGTTCTAGCACACAATTCTTGGCTAGATAATTTGTAATGTAATTTCCAAAAACCTTTAAAACCTTGCTACTATTTTATCAACTTTCAAATGAATTATTCGTCTTAACGTATTTGTTGTAACTTGGAAAGCGAATTGCTCTCATTGTTACAAACAGGAACAAACAGGAAGAATGATAATGATCAGATAAAACACTATGGAGTTTTGTGGAGGAACTAATTGATGTTTTTTTCAAAAAATCTGCATCACTTTGAAATTTAGATTTCTTCTAGGAAATGAAAGTTTTTGTAATTCTCAAGTTAGTAACTTAAGTTACTGTTGATTCAATAATCCACATTAAAGGTCATATGGGGGGCAATGAGCTTATTTTGGTAACTGTTTGGTTTACTTTATTGCTTTAATCAGATTGCATACAGTAAAACTTCACTTCATGCAAAAGCCGAATAAACAAAAGAAAACCAGTATACCACATACTATATTTTGGTTGTGACAAAATTACCTTATAAAAGCAATTTAAGGAAGGACATGTATATTTTTAGCACAGTTTGAGGTTATAGCTCTTTATGGTGGTGATGGGATGCCATCAGGACTGTGAGATGCCTGGTTACATGGAACCCACAGTCAGGAAGCAAAGAGTTTGCTTTCTGAATTTTATAAATTCCAGAATTACAACTCATGGAGCAATGCACTCACATTCAGAGTGTGTCTTCTGCCCTCAGTCAAACCTCTAGGAAACACCCTCCCAGACACACTCAGAGATATATTACCATAGTGACACTAAATTCAATCAAGTTGACAATGACAATGAACTGTCACACCTACCAAGCAGAGACAGAAATACATTTCAATGTGAATAGAAGTAAAATATGAAACGTTGTATGATTTAGCTAAAAGAAGACTTACATTGGTATATCACTTGCAGAATTCAGTCTAAATTAGAAGATAGACCTAAGTAGCCACCCAAGCTTGCCTCATAAAATGATGAAAAAGAAACCAAAGCCAAATAAACACCCATTATGGACCAACAACTTTTGTAAGCAGAAAAATAACAAAATATAGAAAATTTGACATGAGAATAAACTGTGTTTTATCTATGACAGGTGAAGTAGTATAGAGTCAATAACATGTATCTTACAATGAAAATAATGTTAAAAATGTAGAATGTTGCTAGCAGATTTAAAATTTATTATATATTTTTCCTTTTTTATTGATTTTATTGAGCTATACATTTTTCTCTGCTCCTCTCCCCTCCCTTTCTACCCTCTTCCATGGTCCCCATGCTACCAATTTACTCAAGAGATCTTGTCTTTTTATACTTCCCATGTAGATTAGAGCCATGTATGTCTCTCTTAGAATCCTCATTGTTGTCTAGGTTCTCTAGGATTGTGACTTGTAGGCTGGTTTTCTTTGCTTTGTGTCTAAAAGCCACTTATGAGTGAGTACATATGATATTTGTCTTTCTGGATCTGGGTTACCTCACTCAATATGATGTTTTATAGATCCATCCATTTGAATGCAAATTTCAAGATGTCATTTTTTTTTCTGACTCAGGTATCATAATGAATCATGGTCATCTGTCCTGTATAGTACCCTTTGCCTTGCACAATTGCAGCCCTTACCATATGGGGCTTTGTGAGACAAGAACACTCGAAACCTGCTCAGCTTGGAAGATCTTCAGATTTAAACTGTTGCTTCTACTCGGTGCCTTGGGAACACATCCAGTAAGAACAGTGCCCCATCCGTGCTACCTCGTTGGTTGATAGTTTTCTGTTCCTTGGCATCAGGAGGCACCCTCAGAGAGATTCAGTGTACCAGCTCTCTGTGGTGTGCTGACAGCAAGC